>NC_083579.1:70924870-71224870 GCF_027579695.1 Neoarius graeffei
TGCACAGAGTCGTCACTCAGGGCCCACTACATCGAGACTGTGTCTGTTCCCCGAGCTCAACAAAAAGGTAGAAATTTTCAGAGAGTTTGTTCCAGTAACCTAATCAATATAAAATTAGATCATACTGACTGTACAGCTGCTGCCAGCACCTTTGATCTAAAGGTGGGGCTATTAAATATTAGATCTCTTACATCTAAAGCGCTAATGGTTAATGAACTCATTACTGATCAGGAGTTTAATGTACTGTTTAACAGAAACATGGATTAAGCCAAATGAATATATAGCATTAAATGAAGCGAGTCCTCCTGGATACAGTTATATACACCAGCCTCGTCTAACTGGCAGAGGAGGAGGCGTCGCGGTTATTTATAACGATTATCTAGGTGTAACACACAAACCTGGTTATAAATTTAATACATTTGAAGTTCTTCATACTCATATAATGTATGTAGCCTCAAAAAATAAGTCTACCCAGTTAATTCCATTGCTTATTATTTACAGGCCCCCGGGGCCATATTCTGAGTTTCTTTCTGAATTTGCAGATTTTATCTCAGATTTGGTTATTTCCTTAGACAAAGCTTTAGTTGTCGGAGATTTTAATATTCACTTTGATAACCCAGAAGACCCTTTAAAAACAGCGTTTGTGTCCATCTTAGATTCAGTCGGGATTAAGCAGAATGTCATAGGACCGACCCATAATGGTGGTCACACCCTTGATCTAATACTAACATTCAGATTAAACGTAGACAATATAGTCATACTTCCACAGTCTGAAGTTATCTCAGATCATTGTCTCATCTCATTCAAAATATGTCTGAGTAATAATATATGCACCTCACCACGCTACTGTATTAAACGTACTTTCACGTCAACTACTGCACAGAGCTTTATAAATGATCTCCCAGAGCTGTCAACTTTGATTGGGTCACTGTCAGCCCCTGCAGAACTCGATCAGGCAACTGAATGCTTAGAGTCAACATTCCGCCATACTTTAGATAATGTAGCTCCTCTAAAAAGGAAAATGGTCAGAGACAAAAAATTAGCACCCTGGTATAATGATGACACTCGCACATTAAAACAGACCACTCGAAAATTGGAACGTAAATGGCGTCAAACAAAATTGGTAGTGTTCAAATTGGCGTGGAAGGAGAGCTTCCTGAAGTATAAAAAAGCTCTTAGTGCTGCGAGATCAACATATCTCTCCTCCCTAATAGAAGATAACAAAAATAATCCTAGATTCCTATTTAATACTGTAGCAAAATTAACCAGGAATAAGTCCACTATAGACACATGCACACCTGCAGTATGTAGTAGCAACGACTTCATGAATTTTTTTAATGACAAAATTGAGAATATCCGACAAAAAATTCAAACTACTAATTTAAGGTTAGACAATGAAAGTGACCTTGTAGTTAACAATATAACTGTATCAGATCATCAGTTAGAATGTTTTACTCCCCTAAAAGAAACTGAATTACTCTCATTAATCTCTACATCAAAAGCCTCAACTTGCGTACTAGATCCCTTACCGACACATCTATTCAAACAGATAATGCCTGGAGTAATTGAACCGCTTCTAAAAATAATAAATTCTTCTCTTATGATTGGCTATGTACCCAAATCCTTTAAACTAGCAGTTATCAAACCCCTGATTAAAAAACCTGACCTTGATCCCTGTCAGCTGTCCAATTATCGGCCAATATCAAACCTCCCCTTTATCTCCAAGATCCTTGAAAAAGCTGTGGCACAGCAGTTATGCTCATATTTACATAGGAATAACATCCATGAAATGTATCAGTCAGGATTTAGACCTCATCATAGCACAGAGACAGCACTGGTTAAAGTAGTAAACGACCTACTGTTGGCGTCTGATCAGGGCTGTGTCTCGCTACTTGTGTTGCTTGACCTTAGTGCAGCATTTGATACCATTGATCATTCCATTCTTCTGGATAGACTAGAAAATGTTGTGGGAGTTAAGGGAATGGCCCTCTCCTGGCTCAGGTCTTATCTAACTGATCGTTATCAGTATGTCGATATAAATGGTGATATTTCTAGACGTACCGAGGTAAAGTTTGGTGTTCCACAAGGTTCTGTCTTGGGTCCACTGCTTTTTTCTCTATATATGTTACCTTTGGGCGATATTATTCGTAAACATTGTATTAGTTTCCACTGTTATGCTGATGACACACAGTTGTATGTCTCTGCAAAACCTGATGAGAGACACCAGCTTAATAAAATTGAGGAATGTGTTAAGGACATTAGACACTGGATGCTTATAAATTTCCTTCTGCTTAACTCTGACAAGACTGAAGTACTTGTGCTAGGACCACATAAAGCTAGAAGTAAGTTTTCTGATTACACAGTAACTCTGGATGGCCTTTCTGTTTCTTCACGTGCAGCAGTAAAAGACCTCGGAGTGATTATTGACCCCAGTCTTTCATTCGAAACTCACATTGATAACATCACCCGGATAGCTTTCTTTCATCTCAGAAATATTGCAAAGATAAGAAATTTAATGTCATTGCATGATGCAGAAAAACTAGTCCATGCTTTCGTTACCTCCAGGTTGGATTATTGTAATGCCTTACTGTCTGGATGTTCCAATAAGTGCATAAACAAGCTCCAGTTAGTTCAAAATGCCGCAGCAAGAGTCCTTACTAGAACTAGAAAATATGACCACATCACGCCTGTCTTATCCACACTGCATTGGCTCCCAATCAAATTTCGTATTGATTATAAAATACTACTATTGACCTTTAAAGCACTAAATGGTCTCGCACCACAGTACCTGAGTGAACTTCTGCTCCTCTATGACCCGCCACGCCTACTTAGATCAAAAGGTGCAGGCTATCTGCTGGTACCTCGTATAGTGAAGGCTACATCAGGGGGCAGAGCCTTTTCTTACAAAGCCCCACTGTTATGGAACAGCCTTCCAAGTAATGTTCGGGAATCAGACACAGTCTCAGCATTTAAGTCTAGGCTGAAAACATATCTGTTTAGTCAAGCCTTTTGTTAATGGTGTTTATGAGGTAAAGGAGTAGATCTGGAGGGTCCTCAGACATAGAGTGTTTTGGTAAACTGGGATGTATGGATGCTGTCAGTCCCCACTCGCTTGCTCACTCGAGTTTGTTGACGGTGCAGTGGCTGGCTGCTTTATGTCCCGGGGCTCCCTCATGCCTGTGTTACCTTCTGGCTCTCTCCTTTTAGTTATGCTGTCATAGTTAGTTGCCGGAGTCCCTGCTTGTACTCGGTGCAATATGTATACTGTTCCTACTTATTCAGGTGACATTGGGCATACCTAACCACCTGTGTTTTCTTTCTCTTCCCCCCCCCCACCCCAAATCTGTCCCTCTGAGTTACATGGAGTCAACAGGAAATCTTTTGGTGGAGACGGTGGGGACCTCGACTGGCTATCGTAGCCTGCAGGGAATCGGCCGTCAGACGTACTGTCGCATGTCCCAGACCCGGTGAAATGTAACTGAATTGTCTTGGCCAGGCCTAAGGGTCCCATCTGCATCTCATCATTGCTGAGGAGTGTGCTCCCATCACCCAATCAAGCATCCAGCCAGAGCAGGTCATGATATATTTTTTACCATATTAACATGCCATTGTGCGTCATGCCTGATGTAAAGACTCTCGTCTCTGCGAGCCTACCACACAGATTTAATACTTGTCATTTTTAGGGCATACCTAACAACGTGTTTTCTTTCTCTCCCCCCCCATCTGTCCCTCTGGGTTGCATGTTGGTCCTGGGATTGAGATGCTGGCCTCTTCTGCCCCTCGGACCTGCTTGATCCATCCTGGTGTCCTGTGTCTGGTCGGAGTTTTATCGCCCCACTCCTGTGAAGGACGGCCCCATGAGGACAGTTGAGGGTTATACCTGTTAAAACTGTTAATATTATAGTCAGGCTGTCTGTTGTTGCCCAAATGAGGATGGGTTCCCTTTTGAGTCTGGTTCCTCTCAAGGTTTCTTCCTCATGTCGTCTGAGGGAGTTTTTCCTTGCCACCGTCGCCACAGGCTTGCTCATTGGGGATAGATTAGGGATAAAATTAGCTCATGTTTTAAGTCGTTCAAATTCTGTAAAGCTGCTTTGCGACAATGTTTATTGTTAAAAGCGCTGTACAAATAAACTTGATTTGATTTGATTTGATTTGATTTGGTGGTGGTAGTACTAGTTGTAGTAGTAGTAGTAGTAGTAGTAGTTGCTGTAGTAGTAGTAGTAATAGTAGTGGTGGTGGTGGTGGTGGTGGTAGTAGTAGGAGTAATGGTGGTAGTAATAGTAGTAGTTGTTGCTGTAGTAGTAGTATTAGTAGTGGTGGTAGTAGTAGTGGTGGTGGTGGTAGTACTAGTTGTAGTAGTAGTAGTAGTAGTAGTAGTAGTAGAAGTAGTCGTAGTGGTGGTGGTGGTAGCAGTAGTAGTTGCTGTTGTAGTAGTATTAGTGGTGGTAGTAGTAGTAGTAGTAGTAGTGGTGGTGGTGGTGGTGGTGGTAGTAGTAGTAGTAGTGGTGGTGGTGGTAGTAGAAGTAGTAGTAGTAGTGGCGGTAGTAGTCGCCTTAGTAGTCGTAGTGGTGGTGGTAGTAGTAGTAGTAGAAGTAGTAGTAGTGGTGGTAGCAGTAGTAGTTGCTGTTGTAATAATATTAGTAGTGGTAGTAGTAGTAGTAGTGGTGGTAGTAGTAGTAGTAGTGGTGGTGGTGGTAGTAGTAGTCGTAGTAATTGTAGTGGTGGTGGTGGTAGTAGTAGTAGTAGTAGTAGAAGTAGTAGTAGTGGTGGTGGTGGTAGCAGTAGTAGTTGCTGTTGTAGTAGTATTAGTGGTGGTAGTAGTAGTAGTAGTGGTGGTGGTGGTGGTAGTAGTAGTAGTGGTAGTAGTAGTAGTGGTGGTGGTGGTAGTTGTAGTAGTAGTAGTAGTAGTCTTCTTCTTCTTTTGGCTGCTCCCAATTAGGGATTGCCACAGCGGATCTTCCATCTCCATTGCTCCCTGTCTTCCGCATCCTTCTCTACCGCACCTGCCACTTTCATGTCCTCTCTCACCACATCCATGTATCTCCTCTTTGGCCTTCCTCATTTTCATGTGCCTGGCAGCTCCATCCTCAACATGCTCTCCATCTTTTCTCAGGATGTGCCCATACCGTCTTAGTCTCATCTCTCTTAGCATAATTACCAAGCTCTCCACATGTGCTGTCCCTCTGATGTGCTCATTCCTTATCCTGTCCAACCTCGTCACTCCCATCGCAAAACTTAACATCCTCAACTCCGCCACCTCCAACTTTGCCTCCTGTCTCTTCGTTAAGGGTACGGTCTCCAATCCATACATCACAGCTGGTCTCACTACTGTCTTATACATCCTACCTTTCACTTTTGCTGGTCACAAATTACTCCCGAAATCCTTCTCCAACTGCTCCACCCTGCCTGCGCTCTCTTTCTCACCTCACTATCGCAGCCCCCATTTTCCTGCACAGTTGACCCCAGGTACTTGAATTCACCAACTTTCTTTATGTCTATTCCTTGCATCTTCACTACACTCTCATCCCCATTCTCATTGATGTACATGTATTCTGTTTTGCTCCTGCTCACCTTCATTCCACTTCGTTCCAATGCATACCTCCATCTCTCCAAACCCAACTCAACCTCCTTTCTAATTTCACCACATATCACAATATCATCCGCAAACATCATGTTCCATGGTGACTCTTGCCTTGCTTCGTCCATCAAGCTATCCATCACTACTGCAAACAAGAAAGGACTCAAAGCAGATCCTTGATGGAGTCCCACCTTCACCTTGAACCAGTCAGTCATTCCAACTGCACACCTCATTGCTGTTTCACTGTTCTCATACATGTCTTGCACCACTCTAATATGCTTCTCATTCACTCCACACTTCCTCATACAATACCATAACTCATCTTTCGGCACTCTATCGTACGCCTTCTCCAGGTCTACAAACACACAATGTAGCTTTCTCTGGCCTTCTCTGTACTTCTCCATTAACATTCTTAAAGCAAAAATTGCATCCGATGTGCTCTTCCTTGGCATAAACCCGTACTGCTGTTCACAGATTGCTACATCTCTTCTCAATCTCGCCTCCAATACCCTTTCCCATAACTTCATGGTGTGGCTCATCAATTTTATCCCTTTGTAATTACTGCAGCTCTACAGTATACATCTCCCTTGTAATTCTTACAATACTATGACTACTACAGTAGTAGCAGCAGCAGTAGTAGTAGTAGTAGTAGTAGTAGTAGTAGTAGCCATTATTCTAGTGCAGCATTGTTTATCCCATTCTAATATTTTATTTTCTACAACACTTATGGAAGGAGTCTCCAGTCTTAGTGCTTTGTAACAGTCAGTAAATTTCTTCTATAGAGGCCTTCAGCACAAAGGCCTTTGGCTACGTTCACATTAGAAGCCTCATTGTTCAATTTTTTTACTCAGATCAGATTTGCCTGTCTTGATGGTTCACATTCATAATTACAATTGACCTGTATCTAACTGATGTGAACATATCTGTCCTCCAAAGCAGCACACGTGTGCACATTAATTTTTTTTTTCTCAAGTCATTTGCATCACCAAGAACAGAAATGTCAATTTTGTGAAATGACTCATGGTATTAAAACCCACCAAATGAATGTGCTCGTAGCTAACTATGCATCACATTTTGCTGTGGAGGACAGCAACCAATTCATCAGCTGTACATGATCAGGTCAAGAAGGTGAAAAAAAAAACCCAGACGGCCAGCTTTTGCTGTTTTTTCAGCTATTGTAGCTTTCCTCCATTGTTGTTTTGCTGCATTGCCTTGTGCTGGTGGATGAAGCCATGTACGGTATATGGGAAAAAGGCACAGGGGTTCTGATCTGATTGTTCTCATTCACATTACAAAGCCATGAATCACATTTGAAAAGACCAGATTTCGATGTCTCCACAGCTCGGGAAAAAAGCAGATTTGAGTCATTTCAGCTTGCTAATGTGAATGGAGCCTTTGTGCTTTCTGGTTTGTCAAGCCACAATTTGTTTTGGATTATTAAAATGTATTTATTTCTTTATTTATGAATTAATAAATTTAGAGAGATGAAGGAACAACTTCACAGCTGCTAGAAGTGATAACTTTTGTGTGTGTGTGTGTGTGTGTGTGTGTGTGTGTGTGTGTGTGTGTGTGTGTGTGTGTGTTCCACAACATTAAAGGTAGACCGCCTTTCAGATTCTTTCAGCTTGGTGAAGACAATTTTCCCCGATACCCAATTATTTTTGTTTAGTGGACAGAAAGCTACTGAATTTGAATCACAGACTTCCAATTTTTTTTTTAAATAGAACAATTAATGAATTTAGATCCACGTGGCCCTAAATTCTCCGCTGTTTTTTTCCTGCTTCACCATGACCTAATTCAAGATACTACGTCATGCATCACGTGATGGGCTTTCCCCGTTCGCCCAAGGCATTGTGGGATACAAATTTGAAACAGGAGAGAAAAATGGAGGACGTGAGTGTGCGAATGAAACGTGAAAGACCGACTACAGTAACGGAAAGCGAGAAGAAAAGACGTGATGTTTTTTGCGAAGGAAAGGAAACACAGGACCAAACTAATAAATATCGGCGGTCAGCGAGCACCTCGGTGTGATCAGCTGTTCGTTTAATGATGGAATAATGGAACTGTCAGTGCACGCTCAAAGGTAAACCTGTAAATGGCAGTAATGCAACACTGTGGATACCAGCTGCTGTAAAACCCAAAAGAGGAAGAATGTAAAATGGATAGAATGGATATAAATTATAGGTGTTGTTTGATTAACTGCTGTGGCATTATCACAGAAAACTTCCTCACTAAATGGCTTGCAACTATAGATTAAGCTATCATAATATAGATATAATGTTCTAAACAAATTTATTTAAAAGCATACCAAATACACAGTGGCATAGATAGACAATTGTGCCTGGGGTGTTCTCTTTATTATTATTATTATTATTATTATTATTATTATTATTATAACATAGTGGCTTTAACGATGTCTCGGAAACACTTTATATCAGAAAACCTTTCATAAGATTATTCGACTGCATTAGAAGAGTGGTGCGATTGTAACAAGCTGAGGAAAAGGTGTAAATGGTTTTCCATTTGCAACGAGCATCCACAAAGCTTTCACTCTCTGCACATTACAGCTTGAACAAATAGGATGCAAGCACACATTCGACACGTGCCAATTGGCAAGCGTCTGATTCAGAGCTTTAAATGGAACTGTGTCAATCAGGTTAAACCACATCAATGCCTATTCACATACAACCGCAGTGCTCATAAAAGTCCTCCATTCAGATAGGAGAGACCATAGACAATAGGCAAGGTAACCACTGCAGTCACACCTGCTGTCAAAAAGCACACCATGAAAACAGAAAGACAGACAAAATCTGACAGACTGGTGGCCTTCACAGAAAGACAAGCAGGGAGCTCGGAGATTAAAGGTACATTCAGCTTCTTTTGAACACAGCAAGAGAGAACATTGTTGATCTGAATGATCAATTCTTCTCCATAGAAATAAAAGCTTCGAACATTTAATAAACTCCCTGTTCAGAAATCATACTTTCATAGCCAAAAGGTTATATGGAGTGTCAGGTCAGTAAATTCGTACATAGAAATCAATAAAACACTTTCAAGGAAAATGGAACGGGAGATGGGTTTGTTTAGCTCAAACAGTTTACACGTGTCAAAGCAATACATTTCATTTTAAACAAAGTAGCCATGTAACATAGCATACACACACCAATATCTATAGCGAACCTCAACTCATATTACCACAATTTCTGCCCCAATTTATTTGTGCTGTCGCTCACAAGCCGAGACATCACAAGCCCCAGTGTAGCTGCACTGGTCCAGTAAAATAATGGCCACACATTATACAGATGTTCTCTGAAGTTTATTTTATCTCTCATTCTATTATGTCAGCAGACACTGTGAAAACTATGACCCCGATTCCAAAAAAGTTGGGATGTTGTGTAAACTGCAAATAAAAACAGAATGCGATAATTTGTAAATCATGGAAACCCTGCAGTTCACTGAAATTAGTACAAAGCAGTGGCGGCTGGTAGTCTTTCAAACAGGGGAGGCTGGTCGGTTACGATATTTCCAGATTTTAAAAGAAAAAACACATCAATTTTGCCCATACTCTTGCCTCTGATCTGGCTGATTGTTGGCAGGGTCACAAACTGTGAAATAACAGGTTCTTTTGGCCCATTAGCCTACTGTCCAATATACATGATGGTGTGATGGTGGTGTTGGGGGGGGTATATTTTAACATTTTATATTTTAAAATTGTGGCACGTTGTTTAAAAATTGACCTCGGCTGTGTTTTTGTTTAAAAATGTTTTCCAAATTGTAGCGGTGTTTAATTCATATCCAGAAAAACATATATTCCAATATAATATACTCAGCATAAACATTTTAAATAGATTCTATATTTTTGGTCCATCCATGACATATTACTAAAGTAGCCTATTTACTGTTGTTGATGTGGGTCACTTGCTGTTAGCCAATTCACTTTCTCGTACCAGGAGAGCTGAAAGGAACGAGTATTATTCCCTACCTTTTTCACCAAGTCAATTTGAGGCGTTGGTCTACCCTGCTCTTTAATTTTAATTTTTTCCTCGAAAGGAAGACTGGCAAATGGCTTCGCCAAAATTAAATCAGCAATGCTTGGCATCCGTGCGCAGCTTTCTTGCTAGCTGACTAGCCCCCTCAAGTTCAAGTTCAGTCACTCAAATAAACGACATTTCTGGAACTAAGATAGCAAACTTGACAACACTATATTTACACTTTATTTATAATGGAAATATATACAAACTAAAAAAGCTGGTAGAAACCATATGTAATGAATGAAATGTAAGCCGATCTCTTACAATACACCACAGCACTTGCGAATCCGCATGGGACTGAACTGATGTTGCCAGATACTGCTGACGTTATCCAGCCCAAAATATGTTCAAAACCCGCCAAAATGCACTTAAAACCGCCTAATTGGGCGGGAAACCGCCCAATCTGGCAACACTGTGCTGCCTGTCTATAGTTGAAATGAGCTGTCAATCAAAGAAAATATCCGGCCGCTTTCACCAATCACCAGTCTCCTCACGGAAACTGCCATGTCCCTCCCACTGTGAGGCTCGGAGTCCGTAGGCGGGCATTTTCGCAGTGTTTGTCCAATAACCGTCTTGCATTTTGAGATTGAAAAGCGCAGAGCTCCCAAATGCCATTGAAGTCCACTGAGGCTAGGAGTCCGTGAGACTCCGTGGGCAGGCATTTTCGCAGTATTTGTCCAATAATCGTCTTGCATTTTGAGATTGACAAGCACATAGCTCCCAACCACTGAGGCTGGGCTGCATCGCGCTGTCACGAGGGGGAAAAACTCACGCACACATTAGGCGAACTGGGGAAAGTTATAACGGAATGATTTCGCACTGTAGTTGGGTTGAGCACATATATTTCTATGATTCTGGATCTGAAATAGCAATGTTATAAGGTCGGCTATAACATAAGCCTAGCACAATTCATCCTACACGATGTTCGTCATTTTTAGAGGAGGCTGAGCCTCCCTCGTTGTCTTAGAGCAATCGCCCGTGGTACAAAGACAACATATCAAATACTGAAAATAATTAATTTTATTGTTTTTTGAAAAACATGCTCATTGCGAATTTGATGTCAACAACACATTTCAAAAAAGTTAGGACAGGGCCATGTTTACCACTGTGTTGCATCACCTCGACTTTTAACAACACTCTGTAAATGTTTGGGAACCAAGGAGACCAATTGTGGTAGTTTTGAAAGAGAAATGTTGTCCCATTCTTGCCTGATATACAATTTCAGTTGCTCTACAGTTCGGGGTCTCCTTTGTTGTATTTTGCGCTTCATAATGCACCAAATGTTTTAAATGGAAGACAGGTCTGGACTGCAGGCAGTCCAGTTTAGCACCCGGACTCTTTCACGGTGGAGCCATGCAGTTTTAATATGTGCAGAATGCAGTTTGACAATGCCTTGCTATGAGCAAGGCCTTCTCTGAAAAAGATTTTGTCTGGATGGCAGCATATTGCTGTGAAACGTGTATCTATCATTCAGCATTAATGATGCCATCCCAGATGTACAAGCTACCCATGTCATGTAAGTTTCCATCAATGAAGAGTTACAACATCAATGAAACTGTCTTCATGTTAAAACTGTTAATATTATAGTCATGCTGTCTGTTGTTGCCCAAATGAGGATGGGTTCCCTTTTGAGTCTGGTTCCTCTCGAGGTTTCTTCCTCATATCGTCTGAGGGAGTTTTTCCTTGCCACCGTCGCCACAGGCGTGCTCATTGGGGATAGATTAGGGATAAAATTAGCTCATGTTTTAAGTCATTCAAATTCTGTAAAGCTGCTTTGCGACAACGTTTATTGTTAAAAGCACTATACAAATAAACTTGATTTGACTTAACTTGACATGTGCACTAATGCCCCCTCATACCATCACAGATACTGGCTTTTGAACTGTGCACTGATAACATGCCGGATGGTTCCTCTCCTCTTTAGACTGGAGGACGTGGTGTTCATGATTTCGAAAAAAAAATTCTACTTTTAAGTCATCAGACTTCGAGACAATTTTCCACTTCGCCTCAGTCCATCATAAAAGAGCTCAGGCCCAGAGAAGGTGGTGGTGTTTCTGGATATTGTTTATATCTGGTTTTAACTTGCATTTGTGGATGCAGTAATGAACTGTTTTCATAGACGATGGTTTTCTGAAGTGTTCCTGAGCCCATATAGTGATTTCCATGACAGACATGTGTCTGCTTTTAATGCAGTGTTGCCTGGGGGCCTGAAGATCACAGGCATCCAGTGTCAGTTTTCAGCCTTGTTTCTTGCATACAGAGATTTCTCCAGATTCTCTGAATCTTTTAATGATATTATGTACCATCGATGATGCGATCCCCAAATTCTTTACAATTTTACATTGAGAATGTTATGTTATTCTTAAATTGTTGCAGTCTTTCACAGAGTGGTGAACCCCTCCCCATCTTTACTTCTGAGAGACTCTGCCTCTCTGGGATGTTCTTTTCATACCCAATCATGTTACTGACTTGTTGCCAATTAACCTAATTAGTTTTTTTTTAGCATTACACAACTTTTTTTTCAGTCTTTTGTTGCCCCGTCCCAACTTTTCTGAAACATCTTATTGACATCAAATTCAAAATGAGCATATATTTTTCAAAAAACAATAAAAATTCTCAGTTTCAACATTTGATATGTTGTCTTTGTACTATTTCCAATGAAATATTGGGTTTCCATGATTTGCAAATCATTATGTTCTGTTTTTATTTGTTTTACACAGTGTCCCAACCTTTTTGGAATTGGGGTTGTAAGATCTCCAATAAATATATTGACCTTATTTTTTGGAATATTATACCCTTTCTGAATTGGCTTTTTTAAAAGAATAACTGGGTCTAATTGAACATTTGCTAACTTTAACTGGGTCGGCACGGTGGCATAGTGGTTAGCACTGTCATCTCACAACAAGAAGGTTCTGAGTTCGAGCCCAGTGGCCGATGGGGGCCTTTCTGTGTAGAGTTTGCATGTTCTCCCCGTGTCTGTGTGGGTTTCCTCTGGTTTCCCCCACAGTCCAAAGACATGTAGGTTAGGCTAATTGGTGGCTCTAAATTGACCGTAGGTGTGAATGTGAGTGTGAATGGTTGTTTGTCTCTATGTCTCAGCCCTGCAATGATCTGGCAACTTGTCCAGGGTGTACCCCACCTCTCACCCATAGTCAACTGGGATAGGATCCAGCTTGCCCGCGACCCTGCACAGGGTAAGCGGTTACAGATGATGGATGGATGGATGGATGGATGAAACTTTAACTGGACATAACAATGTGTGCTCAAAATGCCTTCCTTTTGTTTTTGGTTTTTTTTTCATAGTAAGGAGAAAACATATATCTTTTGTTTCACCCACCATGATCTAGCGCTTTATGCTAAAACTCAATACTAAAACTCTAAAACTTGAGAAAAATCCAAAGAAAAACAGTTCCAAATTCCTATTTAGAAATTTGGGAAGGGTTCCCCAACCATGAGTTCATCATATCAGATATCATCAATAATGCTGCTCACAGCATGAACAGTGGGCCGCACGGTGGTGTAGTGGTTAGCGCTGTTGCCTCACAGCAAGAAGGTCTGGGTTCGAGCCCCATGGCCGACAAGGGCCTTTCTGTGTGGAGTTTGCATGTTCTCCCTGTGTCTGCGTGGGTTTCCTCCGGGTGCTCCGGTTTCCCCCACAGTCCAAAGACATGCAGGTTAGGTTAACTGGTGACTCTAAATTGACCGTAGGTGTGAATGTGAGTGTGAATGGTTGTCTGTGTCTATGTGTCAGCCCTGTGATGACCTGGTGACTTGTCCAGGGTGTACTCCGCCTTTCACCCGTAGTCAGCTGGGATAGGCTCCAGCTTGCCTGCGACCCTGTAGAACAGGATAAAGTGGCTACAGATAATGAGATGAGATGAATGAGATGAGCATGAACAGTAAACAAAGTACTTCTTTACTTTTAACGGAGTTATACCACGGACAAGGTTTTGCTTTCTATCAATCAACATACAGCCATATTCGCTTATTAAATTTACAACACTGTCAGTGTTGTGGTCGGATCACTAAACCTCAAGTCCGAGTCCAGTCTCGAGTACTCCAGTGTTCAACTCCGAGTCAAGTCCAAGTCATTAAAGAAAATTTCAAGTCGAGTCCAAGAACAAGACTCCCACTGCACCATTTGATGGTGGCTGTTTTAGTGCTATTAACATTAGTTTGTTCGTGAACATGACGTATGAACAGGTGAATGTGCTTCTCTTTATCAGGGAGTGTGAAGTATTCTGTCAGAGATGGCTGGGAGATGGATGTAAGTGCAGAAGGTGTATTTATTAATCCAAGTGAAGACGGTAAACAATCCAGAACAGCAGGCAAAATTGTAAAACAGTGAAACAGGCAATCGGTCGAGTGAGGCACAAACAGGCTATCGTAGATTCGGCAGAATCAAAGACAAGAAACGGGAAACCAGGGATCAGGAAACCAAACAAGGAAATAAGGCTTGGTACGGTAATGTTACTTACTTAGACTTAGTTCCTCCTGTGCCTTTAGAGGCACATCGGGCAGCAAGCTTCCATGTCCGTTTATCGGCTACTACTGTCTCCGCTTCCTCCCAGGTGATGTTTGCCCTTTTTAGATCTTCCAGGAATGTCCTTCGCCAGGTGTTTTTTGGCCTTCCTCTCTTTCTTCTGCCGTCTGGAGGAACCCAGGTCATGGCTGTTTTGGAGTGTCTGTGTCTGGGTAGGCGGAGGATGTTGTCCTGCCAGCTGCATCCTCTTGGCTGTAATAATGTCTCTGAGAGGTCTTGATTTAGCTCTTCTGAGGATTTCTTCATTTGTTACATGCTCTTGCCACCTCACCTTTAAGATCTTCCTTAGGTTTCTCTGGTGGAAGGCATCCAGCTTTTTGGTCATTTTGACAGAACACTTCCATGTCTCGCTTGCATATATTGCAGTGGGTAGGACTATGCTGTTATACAGTCGGAGTTTTGTGTCAAGGTTGATGTTGGTTGCTGTCCAGATAGTATTCATCCTTTGGAACACTGAAGAGGCTTTCCCTACTCTGCAGTTGATGTCTGGCTCCACATCGCCTCTGTTGCTGATAGCACTGCCAAGGTAAGTAAACAGATCAACTGTCTCCACCTGGCTGCCATTGACAATGATGCTCAGTGGTGTTTGACTGATGTGGTTTCCCACCTCCATTGTCTTGGTCTTCTCAGAGCTCACTCGCAGCCCAGCTTTCCTGGCAAACTCCTCTAGCCTTATGGTTAGGTGTTGTAGATCCTGGTTGTTTTCAGTCAGCAGGGATAGGTCATCTGCAAAATCTAGGTCTGCCAGCCTTGCTTCATCCCTCTATTTGATACCCTCTCTGCCTTCTCTGGTGGTCTTCTTCAGGACGAAGTCGATTGTCAGAAGAAAGAGGAAGGGCGAAAGGATGCAGCCTTGTCTGACACCTGTGATGATGTTGAAGAAATCTGTTGTTCCTTCCTCCATTCTTACGCAACACCTTGAGTTTGCATAAAGGCTCTTAAAGATACTGACAAAGCACTCTGGTATTCCATATGACAGAGCAATGTTCCAGAGAGTCTCCCTGTGTATACTATCAAATGCCTTCTTAAAATCGATGAAATTCAGTGCTAATGGTGTTTGATGTTCAAGGCATTGATCAATTATGTTTCTAAGGGTGAATATATGTTCTGTGCATGATCGGTTGCTACGAAAACCAGCTTGTTCTTCTCTCAACAGGCATTCAACATCTTTCTTCAACCTCTTCAAGAGCACTGTGCAGAACGCCTTCCCAGGGATGGATAAAAGAGTAATTCCCCGCCAATTGTTGCAGTTTGAGAGTTCCCCTTTCTTTGGAAGCTTCACGATCACGCCCTCTTGCCAGTCCCTAGGGACCTGTTTCTCCTGCCAACAGCGGTCCATCAGCCTGGTCAGCATCTCCACTATAGGCTCACCCCCATGCTTCAGCATCTCTGCCGAGATCTCATCCAGTCCTGCTGCCTTGTTGTTTTTCATAACTTTAATGGCTTCTATGGTTTCCTCTGTCCTAATAGGCTCCTCACAGACCTCCAGTGGATCTGGTATTTCTTCTGTTTCGAAGTCGAACAGAGTACCTGGCGTTGGCTGGTTTAGGGTTTCCTGGAAATGTTCCATCCACCATTGGTTTTGTTCTTCTGTAGTCATCAATATCCTCCCATGTTTGTCCTTTACAGGCACATTTGAGTTGTTGTTCCAGTTTCCAGAGAGCTCTCTGACTAGACGATACAGGGTCCTTGAATCGTTTCTCTTAGCTGCTTCCTCGGCCTCAGCGCCTTTCTTTTCTAACCAGTGCCTTTTGTCTGCACGGCAACTCTTCTTCACTTGGTGGTCAAGGTCACGGTACTGTTGATCTGTTCGTTTCTCTTCTTTGTACTGGTACGGTAATGTGCAGGCCTGGAATTTCGTCATTTTAGGGGTAAGGCCACTTGGTCTTTTGTGCTTTCAATTTTTTTCGGGCACGAAAGCCAAAAGCCAGGGCACCAAGGCCATAAAATAAAACAATGATTTTAAGTTCAAGTCTATAATGAATTTAATTTAAGGACTAATGACTCTTCTGAGGAAGATTGGAGTCTCAGTCGAAACTATCAAGCAGGTAAAAAAACACCTCCTACACTATTATGTCTGAAGATAAGACAAAATTGAATGCATCTAAACTTATCAATCCATCACTCACTTCAAAAATTTTAAAATTTATTAAACCTATATCCTCCCATAATCTTTGTTCAATTGACACCAAATGTGCAAGAGCATCTTCAGACTGTACTACTACGCAGATTTTTGATTAATCAAAATTGAGCCTGGAGTACATCAAAATGTAGCCTGCATGCTAGTATATGTTCCATTTACAGTCAAGTAAATGGAACATATACTAGCATGCAGGCTACTGATTAACCCATAAGAGCCCAGACCGATTTCTCAATCAAGGAAAATTATTGAGGAAATAAAATGAACTAAATAGACGACAAAGAAAACATTTCTGACCTTTTATTTTTTTTTTAAATAGCACTTTCATGTCTCAAGAGCTGAAATATTAAATTGCAAATTTGCAGAACACTGCAACACTATTACACTGTTAACCCGAAAGTTCATTCTATGCAAACAGTTTGAGTAAATATCACTTTTAAAGATCAGTTTTATTGCATTACTTAAACAGTATGAGTATATGAAGAGTATATGAGACATTCATTGGGTGTACTCATTTTTGTAATTTAAACAAACTTAAACTATCATGTTTTACCTCAGGCCACAGTGCACTCATCTCATGAAAAAAACGTCCATTGTTTTGCAGTTTTTAGCTGCATCTTCAAAGTTTTTTTTTTTTTTACGGCGCCTCTCCGCTCCTTGCTTGGCATAATTATTACTGGGGGGGTAAATGAATTAAAGTAAATGTTAATGTTGTAATGACGCCAAAAACAATGAGATAAAATATTTTGCGATGGTGATCTCGTCAAGATGGCAGCAGTTACACTTCGGTTAAACAGCAAAAAGAAACATACAATACTAGTAACAAAACAATGCTAACTGCATAGATTAAAAAAGTGGCTATGAACAGACAACAGCACATATCACGTATCATATTATGGCAGGAACAAGCAGTAGTAACATTCATGACCTTACGCTTAAAGCTTGACAAAGGAAAAACTTGACAGCAAGCTAATTAGCATTTGTCACCGGCTACAGTCGGTACTCAGCACGTTGAAAGTGGGTCAACGTTGTAACGACATAATGTTACTGTACAAGCAATGCTTATTTAACGGTAACAAACTTAAGCCCTATATGTTGAAATTCCTATCTTATTAATTCATTAAGTCTCCTGGTTGGCTGGTGATAGATTGGTGTCATTATAGCACGTCGGAGAGGTTCATGCCAGGCTCGAGTCCGATCCACCACTGATGAGTTGCCCAATAAGAATCCAGAATGTCATCAAAAGACGTATTTTTTTCTCAATAGACACAGGTGATGTTAAAGCCTATAGGGAGGGAAAGTAATCTCATCGCCCCCTACTGGTTACGTTCCAACCTCTATGGCAAAATGAATGGGAATATCTTTTCAAAATTTACATTTCGGGTTACACTTCAAAGTTAAGACAATGGCTTCCATATGTTGTGCATGTCGGGCAGCTCTATCGATCCTGGTGATCATACTTAATTTTTTTGACCAATTTGAATTGTTTTGAATGTTTTTTATTAAGCTGATCAAAGACTACACGGACCCGATGTCGTGTATGTGATGTCACCGCAAGTCTAGCGCCTTTCCAAATCTATAGCAGGTAGCGGCCGGCGAGTAGCCTACATCAACATGCCGATTTGTATAGCGTGGTTGGCAGAGTATTTCTGTACCAATAAGAAATGCATCCCTCGTGGGGATAACCATTACAGATCAGATAGCTAAGCTTACTGCTGACGTAATATGAGCGACTCTGACTAGACAGTTTGGTTGTAGTCCGTTTCTGACAGGTTAGGCGCAATTTCAATCTTTTAAAAGACAGCGAAATTTCACCTGATACTTTCACAGTTAGTAGATAATCCCAACATATACAACATATTTTGGGGGGTGTACAAGTTCCACGTCATAACTTCGTGGAATTTTTTTAAAAATCGGGTCTATGGGATTTTCAATAGTATGGCTCTCGGCTTAGGAACGCTACCACTAGGATCGCTGTGTTTCACTTTCCCTCCCTATTGGCAGTCATGAGGCAGACTACAAAACCGCAAGGCATCAAGGCCACTGTGGCCTTATGGCAGATATTTTTTTCCAAGGGCACAAGGCCAAATTGAGAGGCCATGGCCCTCGTGCCCCTCATGAAATTCCTGCCCTGGTAATGTGTCAGCAATGCAACTCAATACTTCGCAAAGTAATACCCTGTCCACACTAGGGATTTTGTACCGATACGATACTACTTTCGTACCACAACACCTGTCCATACTAGCAACTATACCGGTACTGTAGCGGTATAACTGTATCGGTACGAAACCCACAAATGTATGGTTTCGTACCGGTACAGTATCCGTACATGTCAACCTATATGGAATGTCCGTATTTTATACGGCTTTGATTCAATAAACATAGTATACGGGCGTACAAATAAAGTTATACGGATTCTTTAAAAAAAACTTCAATATTTATTTAGAGCTATAATCAATTCCCACGATGATAAAAGAGCGCATAACATTTACAAACGTACTGTACACCACAGAAAGCACAAACAGCCAGTAAAGAGTCTTATGAAATCGCGCGTTATCTTGTGGTGGTGAGACTTTGTTCCACTTCTGATCATGCGCACACCGCATTGCGAGAATCCCGCCAACCAGGAAGTAACATTTTGTTTGAAAAGTGTATTTCCACCTGAGTGACTTTCACTAGCGACTGAAAAGATTCTGAATGGGCACTCCGGCAAGATCAACACAGACACTTGCTGTGATATGCAGCCTCGTGAGGTATTGGTGCAGACTGCTAAAAAAGCTGTCATGGAGTACAATTCAGAACATTAGAGTGACACTTTGTGTTTTTGTCCAAACATTGGAGCTTTGCATTCATTCTGAAGGTTTATTGTTATTAATGTTGAATAAAAAGTACCTGGGATATATCATTGTTAATTATCATTCAAATTTTAGGTAAATTATTTTAATTTGCATCTTATAAGGATTTTATAAGGGAAATACGGATTTTGGAGGTTGGTTATACAGGTTTGATTGACCAAAGGTTGACATGTATGAGTATCGGTACTGTAGCGCTTCGCTGTAGTGTGGACAGATGAAGCGGTTCTGTATCGATACAAATATAATGCGCATGCGCAATGAACCATTCCTACTTCTTCCGGGTTATTCATACAATACAATACGCACGTGCTTTCCAGCTGTAAATAAAACGTCAAAATGGCTCAAAACAACCGTGGAGCTACATGGAGCAAAGACGAAGTTATGTGTTTGTTGGAGCTTTGGGGAGACGAGTGATGCCAGGAACAGTTAGTGAAGAACGGAGATTCGTTTTCTTTGTTTCTTTCTCAACTGCCTCGCGCATTTTATACAATTCGACTGAATAAATGACCCCCAGAAATACAGACTGTACATTGACAACAAAAAGCACACACACGTTGTTTCACCCGCCATATTCTCGGAAGGAAGTTACTCAGTAATTACGGAAACATTTCGCGCATGCGCATTTCAACTATCGTGAAAGAAAACCGCAAACATTTCTCGCTAGTGTGGACAGATGCACTAAACTGTACTGGTATACTTTGTATCGATACAGTTACAGTATACCACTATCGTACCGGTATATATGTGAACACAGCTTAAGTGTGTTTTCACAGGTTTTATATAGGCGCGCTGATTGCCCTTTAATCCTGTGCAGGTGCAAGTCGTTTATGGTGTGTGCGCGAGAGTCCGCTTGGAGCGCGAGCTGTCCGGAGCGCGCCCAAGAGTCTATCTGACGCACGTGCCAAGGCACGCAGGTGTGACGCTCTTGCATAAAATTAGTACAAAAATGAATTTAGATAGGGCGGCACGGTGGTGTAGTGGTTAGCGCTGTCGCCTCACAGCAAGAAGGTCCTGGGTTCGAGCCCCATGGCCGGCGAGGGCCTTTCTGTGCGGAGTTTGCATGTTCTCCCCGTGTCCGCGTGAGTTTCCTCCGGGTGCTCCGGTTTCCCCCACAGTCCAAAGACATGCAGGTTAGGTTAACTGGTGACTCTAAATTGAGCGTAGGTGTGAATGTGAGTGTGAATGGTTGTCTGTGTCTATGTGTCAGCCCTGTGATGACCTGGCGACTTGTCCAGGGTGTACCCCGCCTTTCGCCCGTAGTCAGCTGGGATAGGCTCCAGCTTGCCTGCGACCCTGTAGAAGGATAAAGTGGCTAGAGATAATGAGATGAGATGAGATGAATTTAGATATACACATGCCAAATTATTATGGCGTATTACAAAAAATAAAGAAAAAATCCAAGTCCTCGTCTCCAATTTATGAGTCCGAATGCAGTTAATGCAAGAGTCCAAGTCTGAGCCATCAGTGCTCAAGTCCAAGTCAAGTCACAAGTCCTTAAAATTAGGGCACGAGTCGGACTCGAGTACTACAAGCCTGCTAACTATACAGTTCTCCATTTTCAGGAGGCAATTATACACCACCATGCTGTATAATTAGCATCAGCTGGCTAGATTCTTGCTAACAAAAAGATGAACTTGGAGAAATCCTTGTTTGTTTCCCAATTTGTAGCTGGAACAAAACTGTACAATTCCAACCTCCAACTTAAGTCAAAAGCAGCATTACTTCTATGTTTTATCTGTGTGTGAGTGAGTCGATTAACATGGGGCAGCAAAGTGGTGCAGGAGTTAGCACTGTCACCTCACAGCAAGAAGGTGCTGGGTTTGAACCCGGTGATTGACGGGGGCCTTTCTGTATGGAGTTTGCATGTTCTCCCTGTGTCTGCATGGGTTTCCTCTGAGTGCTCTGGTTTCCTTCACAGTCCAAAGACATGCATTTAGGTTAACTGGCTACTCTAAATTGTCCAGAGGTGTGAATGGTTGTCTTCCAAGCCTGGAAATGGGAGTGTTGCAGCAGGAAGAGCATCCATTTGGTCATTTTATGAAAATTTACTCAAGTGCCAAACTGGTACTAATATGCAGTCAGATGGTGATGCATTCCAGCTCTGCTTGCTTTATTTTTCTTTCACCAGTCATATATTATATCCTTATATGAAGCCAAGTACTAATAGAATATCTGATTTTAGAGACCTCAGAGAATATGCACTTGGCATTTCTTCAAGGATATCACCACTTACAGTACATCATGATATTTGATATACATTTAAAAACTGCACTGATTGCCAGAGAAGCAAAGTATGTCTTATTGATAAAAATGGTAATAACATGTCAGATGTGAACATAAATATGACATATCAGTGTTGTTTAGGATGTCCTGAAAATCCATCCATTATCCGTAACTGCTTATCCTATGCAGGGTCACAGGCAAGCTGGAGCCTATCCCAGCTGACTATGGGTGAGAGACGGGGTACACCCTGGACAAATCACCAGATCATCACAGGGCTGGCACAGAGAGACACACAACCATTCACACTCACATTCACACCTACAATTGCAACAAAGGTTTCAGTGAATGGACAGGAACTTGAGACAGTGAGCAAGTTCAAATACCTAAGCTCTATAATCAGTGAGGAGGGTTCCAGAACTGAAGTACTGTCCAGAGCTGCCCAGACATCAGCAGCCATGGCGAAGCTCAAACCAATCTGGAGAGACAAGAACATCAGTCTCAGGACCAAGCTGAAGCTCCTGTGCACATTGGTCATCTCCTTCTTTTTGTATGCCTCAGAATCTTGGACACTGACAGCAGAGCTCCAAAGAAGAATCCAGTCAGTTGAGATGAGATGCTACAGAACCATCCTTGGCATCTCCTACCTGGATCATGTCACCAACGAAGAAGTCCGCAACACCATCTCACAGAACATTGGAAGACATGAAGACCTTCTCACCACAGTTAAAAAGAGAAAACTCAGATGGTACGGACATGTAACCAGATCCAGCAACAGCCTTTCCAAAGTCATCCTACAAGGCACGGTCCAGGGCGGCAGAAGATGATGCAGACAGACGAAGAAATGGGCCGATAACGTCACAGAGTGGATCCAAAGAGGCTTCACGGAGACTCAGAGAATGGCACATGATCATGAGAGATGGTGTGTTTATCAGTACAGCGCCCCCACGACCACACCCGGTCACGGGACCGGTAACTGGTAATTAACCTAACCTCGGCCACTGGGCTTGAACCCAGAACCTTCTTGCTGTGAGGTGACAGTGCTACACACTACACCACCATGCCGCCCTTTCCCTGAAAATGAAATTTTAAAAACTTGATTTGTCAGCTTCACATTTCAAGCCTTTGTCTGCAGATGTCCCTTATTATTATTTTTTATTTCCTTTCCTACATATATAATGTGTAGATTGCAGAATAAGGACCGTTTACTCTCTATCAGCAGAACCATCGAAGATTAACTTCATCTTCCCTGCATTTCCTGCAGTATATCCACCAAATCCAAAAAAGTCAGAGATTTTTTTTTTCAGTGAAGCAACATTTGAAAACGTAGCTAACTTTTATGCAATGTTTTCCTACTCATACTGTATGTATGAGTTTATGACTGAAAACCAAAATCATTCATTTTTGAATGTAGACTCTTCTTCATTATCATTTTTAAACCTGCTTTAGTGCTGCCATCAAGCCCTGTGCGGTAAAGGTCATGAGCTCTGTGCCATGTCCTGGTCCAGGTGGGGATACGGTTAACGAGACGTGCTCAGTGGTGATTCGGTGCATTTTAACGAGGCTGTGCGCTACACACGGCCAGGTGAGTCCCAGCTGGTGGAAAAGCTTCAACACTCCTCACCTTGAGCTGACGAGCCCTAGGGGAAACAAGATGGATGTATTCTCTGGATTTTTTTTTTCTTTTCTTTTTTGGAAGGTCACTTTAGGAGATGAGGGCAAAATTGCAGTGGCTTACAAGACCCACTTGGTCTACAAGTGCTATATGTGAAACTAAATGTTAAAAGAGAAGAGTGAAAAAATTTACGAGTGCATAACAGACAGTGACAGTGTCACACAGGGCCAACAAATACACTACAGAGAAGTGTTTTTACTCCAGCACTGATTTAAAACTAGTTTTGTGTTATTTGCATTTATTACTTGATAGAACATTCTGGAAAATTGAAGTGTTTGAGAAAATGAACGATAAATATAATTGGACATGTTGGTAGTGGAATAATTTATTTCAACTGAATATTTTATTTCATATTATACAGTTAATAAAATTATTGGCACCCTTAAAATGGATTAAATTAACATTATGCACAACTATTCAAATTTTCCACTCAAGCAAACAGACAACCAATGTACGGTACCTTCTGCCAAGAGTGTATATACGGTATGTGTGCGGCACGGTGGTGTAGTGGTTAGCGCTGTCGCCTCACAGCAAGAGAGTTTGCATGTTCTCCCCGTGTCCGCGTGGGTTTCCTCCGGGTGCTCCGGTTTCCCCCACAGTCCAAAGACATGCAGATTAGGTTAACTGGTGACTCTAAATTGACTGTAGGTGTGAATGTGAGTGTGAATGGTTGTCTGTGTCTATGTGTCAGCCCTGTGATGACCTGGCGACTTGTCCAGGGTGTACCCCGCCTTTCGCCCGTAGTCAGCTGGGATAGGATCCAGCTTGCCTGCGACCCTGTAGAACAGGATAAAGCGGCTACAGATAATGAGATGAGATGATATATCATACACTGGTGGCTTTCTAACGCTCTGCAAGGTTTGTGTTTGAGAGAAGAGTCACTGCAAATGAATACAAAATTCTTCTGATTTATCTGTGAGAAAGAAAAATCTTTCTTTGGGAAGAATGATATTCATCCCTCGATACAGTTCCACTGAAGGAGCCGAAGTCTTTCTGGTGTTTGATGTTGGCCCAGTAACTTCCAATGACACTTTATATTGTTTTTTTCCCTTTAATTTGTCACCAGTTTAAATTTAAAAATTATAGGGTGCGCACAACCAAGTAAAGTTTTTGTATTTCTGTTTGTGGGGTAAAGTGGTGGAACAGTTTAAATGAGGACCTCAAGGGATGTCCAGACATGAAACGGTTTAAAAAGATGTACAAAAATTTGATTTTCACAAGGTATAAGGATGAAGGGGATTAATAATAACTGGCTGTTTACTGTGTAAATTTTCTTTTTTTCTTTTTTAAGTCTTCATCAATTTGTTTTGTTTTTATTTTGTTCTCCATTGTGAGCATGGTATTTGTAGTAAACTTGTGTGTAGACAGATTGATATACACATATAATTAATTAATTATATGATATAGTCATAGAGAATTGATATCTGAATAGTTGAAGTAATAAGTAATACCGTATACAGTGTATGTATGTATGTGTATATATATATATATATGTGTGTATATATATATATATATATATATAAGGAAGCTCGATAATCAATTTATATTGACTAAAGAAGAGGGGTGGGATTAAATAAGTTTTTACTTCAGCCCACTCCTTTTCGGACATGTAAACTCAAAACTGCTTAGTGCGTCCTTCTTTGTATTTTTGTCTTGTTTTATTTTGTTTTGATTTTGATATATTATTATTACCTATATTATTTAAGGTTTATTTTCTAATTTAGTGGCTTTTTACGTGTTTTTGTTGCAAATGCTGTTTTGTTTTTCTTGTTATCTGCTTATTTATTCATTGTTTGTTTACATGTTTGAAATAAACTATCATCATCATCACCAGTTTCAGCATAATTATATATATATATATATATATATATATATATATATATATATATATATATATATATATATATGAAAATACAGTGCTCAGCGTAAATGAGTCCACCCCCTTTGAAAAGTAAAATTTTAAACAATATCTCAATGAACACAAACAATTTCCAAAATGTTGAAAAGACAAAGTTTAATATAACATCTGTTTAACTTATAACGTGAAAGTAAGGTTAATAATATAAACTTGGATTACACATTTTTTCAGTTTTACTCAAATTAGGGTGGTGCAAAAATGAGTACACCCCACAACAAAAACTACTACATCTAGTACTTTGTATGGCCTCCATGATTTTTAATGACAGCACCAAGTCTTCTAGGCATGGAATGAACATGCTGGCGACATTTTGCAACACCAATCTTTTTCCATTCTTCAACAATGACCTCTTTTAGTGACTGGATGCTGGATGGAGAGTGATGCTCAACTTGTCTCTTCAGAATTCCCCATAGGTGTTCGATTGGGTTCAGATCAGGAGACATCAGGATATATATATATATATATATATATATATGCGGCACGGTGGTGTAGTGGTTAGCGCTGTCGCCTCACAGCAAGAAGGTCCAGGTTCGAGCCCCGTGGCCGGCAAGGGCCTTTCTGTGCGGAGTTTGCATGTTCTCCCGTGTCCGCATGGGTTTCCTCCGGGTGCTCCGGTTTCCCCCACAGTCCAAAGACATGCAGGTTAGGTTAACTGGTGACTCTAAAATTGACCGTAGGTGTGAATGTGAGTGTGAATGGTTGTCTGTGTCTATGTGTCAGCCCTGTGATGACCTGGCGACTTGTCCAGGGTGTACTCCGCCTTTCGCCCGTAGTCAGCTGGGATAGGCTCCAGCTTGCCTGCAACCCTGTAGAAGGATAAAGTGGCTAGAGATGATGAGATGATATATATATATATATATATATATATATATACACCATGCCTTGCAAAAGTATTCATCCCCCTTGGTGTTTATCTTGTTTTGTCACATTGCAAGCTGGAATTAAAATGGATTTTTGGAGGGTGAGCACCATTTGATTTACACAACGTGCCTACCACTTTAAAGGTGTTCATTGTTGTTTTATTGTGACACAAACAATAATTAAGATGAAAAAACAGAAATCCAGAGTGTGCATAGGTATTCACCCACCCACCACAAAGTCAATACTTTATAGATCGACCTTTTGCTACAATTACAGCTGCAAGTCTCTTGGGGTATGTCTCTATTAGCTTAGCACATCTAGCCAGTGGGATTTTTGCCCATTCCTCAAGGCAAAACTGCTCCAACTCTTTCAAGTTTGATGGGTTGCATTGGTGTACAGCAACCTTCAAGTTATACCACAGATTCTCAATTGGATTGAGGTCTGGGCTTTGATTAGGCCATTCCAAGACATTTAAATGTTTCCCTTTAAACCACTCCAGTGTAGCTTTAGCAGTATGTTTAGGGTCATTGTCCTGCTGGACCATGAACCTTCGTCCCAGTCTCAAACCTCTGGCTGGCTCAAACGGGTTTTCCTCCAGAATTGCCCTGTATTTAGTGCCATCCATCTTTCCTTCAGTCCTGACCAGCTTTCCTGTCCCCACAGATGAAAAATATCCCCACAGCATGATGCTGCCACCACCATGCTTCATTGTAGGGATGGTATTCTCAGGATGTTGGGTTTGCACCACACATGGCATTTCCCATGATGACCAATAAGATCAATTTTAGTCTCATTTGACCAGATAATTTTCTTCCATGTGTTTGGGGAGTCTGCCACATGCTGTCGGGCAAACTCCAAACATGTTTTCTTCAGCAATGACTTTTTTCTGGCCACTCTTCCATAAAGCCCCACTCCGTGGAGTGTACAGCTTAAAATGGTCCTATGGACAGATACTCCCATCTCCGCTGTGGATCTCTGCAGCTCCTTCCTTGTTATATTTGGTGTCTTTGTTGCTTCTCTGATTAATGCCCTCCTTACCCGGTCTGTGAGTTTTGGTGGGCGGCCTTCTCTTGTCAGGTTTGTAGTGGTGCCATATTCTTTCCATTTTGCTATAATGGATTTAATGGTGCTCTGTGGGATATTCAAAGTTTGGGATATTTTTTATAACCCAACCCTGATCTATACTTCTCCACAACTTTGTCTCTGACCTGTGTGGAGGCTCCTTGGTTTTCATGTTGCTTGCTTAGTAGTGTTGCAGAGTCAGGGTCCTTCCAGAATAGGTTGATTGATACAGACATCATGTGATAGATCATGTGACATGTTGATTGCACACAGGTGGATCTTAATCAACTAATTATGTGAGTTATGAAGTGAATTGGTTGGACCAGCTCTAATTGAGGGGTTTCATATGAAAGGGGGTGAATACCTAGGCATGTTGGGAAATCAAGTGGTGCTATCTCTCCAAAAAGCCATTTTAATTCCAGCTTGTAATGCAACAAAACAGGACAAACACCAAGGGGGATGAATACTTTTGCAAGGCACGGTGTATATATATATATATATATATATATATATATATATATATATACACAACCCCGATTCCAAAAAAGTTGGGACAAAGTACAAATTGTAAATAAAAACGGAATACAATAATTTACAAATCTCAAAAACTGATATTGTATTCACAATAGAACATAGACTACATATCAAATGTCGAAAGTGAGACATTTTGAAATTTCATGCCAAATATTGGCTCATTTGAAATTTCATGACTGCAACACATCTCAAAAAAGTTGCCAGCTAAAACTCTATAGTTCAAAGAAGAAGCCGTATCTAAACATGATCCAGAAGCGCAGACGTCTTCTCTGGGCCAAGGCTCATTTAAAATGGACTGTGGCAAAGTGGAAAACTGTTCTGTGGTCAGACGAATCAAAATTTGAAGCTCTTTATGGAAATCATCAATTACAGCATCATGGCTGCGTAGAAGAAGGGTCCGGGTACTGAACTGGCCAGCCTGCAGTCCAGATCTTTCACCCATAGAAAACATTTGGCGCATCATAAAACGGAAGATACGACAAAAAAGACCTAAGACAGTTGAGCAACTAGAATCCTACATTAGACAAGAATGGGTTAACATTCCTATCCCTAAACTTGAGCAACTTGTCTCCTCAGTCCCCAGACGTTTACAGACTGTTGTAAAGAGAAAAGGGGATGTCTCACAGTGGTAAACATGACCTTGTCCCAACTTTTTTGAGATGTGTTGCTGTCATGAAATTTAAAATCACCTAATTTTTCTCTTTAAATGATACATTTTCTCAGTTTAAACATTTGATATGTCATCTATGTTCTATTCTGAATAAAAAATGGAATTTTGAAACTTCCACATCATTGCATTCCGTTTTTATTTACAATTTGTACTTTGTCCCAACTTTTTTGGAATCTGGGTTGTATATATATATATATATATATATATATATATATATATATATACACACACACACAGTGGTGCTTGAAAGTTTACGAACCCTTTAGAATTTTCTATATATCTGCATATATATGACCTAGAACATCATCAGATTTTCACACAAGTCCTAAAAGTAGATAAAGAGAACCCAATTAAACAAATGAGACAAAAATTTCATAGTTGGTCATTTATTTATTGAGGAAAATGATCCAATATTGCATATCTGTGAGTGGCAAAAGTATGTGAACCTTTGCTTTCAGTATCTGGTGTGACCCCCTTGTGCAGCAGTAACTGCAACTAAACGTTTCCGGTAACTGTTGATCAGTCCTGCACACCGGCTTGGAGAAATTTTAGCCCATTCCTCCATACAGAACAGCTTCAACTCTGGGACGTTGGTGGGTTTCCTCACATGAACTGCTCGTTCAGGTCCTTCCACAACATTTCGATTGGATTAAGGTCAGGACTTTGACTTGGCCATTCCAAAACATTAGCTTTATTCTTCTTTAACCATTCTTTGGTAGAACGACTTGTGTGCTTTGGGTCGTTGTCTTGCTGCATGACCCACCTTCTCTTGAGATTCAGTTCATTGACAGATGTCCTGACATTTTCCTTTAGAATTCGCTGGTATAATTCAGAATTCATTGTTCCATCAGTGATGGCAAGCTGTCCTGTCCCAGATGCAGCAAAACAGGCCCAAACTGTGATACTACCACCACCATGTTTCACAGATAGGATAAGGTTCTTATGCTGGAATGCAGTGTTTTCCTTTCTCCAAACATAATGCTTCTCATTTAAACCAGAAAGTTCTATTTTGGTCTCATCCATCCACAAAACATTTTTCCAATATCCTTCTGGCTTGTCCACGTGATCTTTAGCAAACTGCAGATGAGCAGCAATGTTCTTTTTGGAGAGCAGTGGCTTTCTCCTTGCAGCCCTGCCAGGCACACCATTGTTGTTCAGTGTTCTCCTGAAGGTGGGCTCATGAACATTAACATTAGCCAATGTGAGAGAGACCTTCAGTTGCTTAGAAGTTACCCTGGGGTCCTTTGTGACCTTGCCGACTATTACACACCTTGCTCTTGGAGTGATCTTTATTGGTCGACCACATTCCTGGGGAGGGTAATAATGGTCTTGAATTTCCTCTGTAGGTGCACAATCTGTCTGACTGTGGATTGGTGGAGTCCAAACTCTTTAGAGATGGTTTTGTAACCTTTTCCAGCCTGAAGAGCATCAACAATGCTTCTTCTGAGGTCCTCAGAAATCTCCTTTGTTCGTGCCATGATACACTTCCACAAACATGTGTTGTGAAGTTCAGACTTTGATAGATCCCTGTTCTTTAAATAAAACAGGGTGCCCACTCACACCTGATTGTCATCCCATTGATTGAAAACACCTGACTCTAATTTCACCTTCAAATTAACTGCTAATCCTAGAGGTTCACACACTTTTGCCACTCACAGATATGTAATATTGGATCATTTTCCTCAATAAATAAATGACCAAGTATAATATTTTTGTCTCATTTGTTTAACTGGGTTCTCTTTATCTACTTTTAGGACTTGTGTGAAAATCTGATGATGTTTTAGGTCATATTTATGCAGAAATATAGAAAATTCTAAAGGGTTCACAAACTTTCAAGCACCACTGTATGTGTGTGTGTGTGTGTGTGTGTGTGTGTGTGTGTGTGTGTGTGTGTGTATTAGAGTCAAGATTCAAGTATCAAGAGATGTTTATTGTCAGCCAGTCCATACACAAGTATACACTAAGGTTGATATAATGTTTCTCTGAGATCAGTGGTGCAACCAAAGAGACAAAATACTCGACAAAGGACAAACACAAATCAGTGTAAGTCAAAAGGACAAACAGGTAGTGCAATATGAGCAATGACTCATGCAATGGTAATGTACATTATGCAACGGAGAGTGTAAAGTGACTTTGTTTCAGTTTAAAGTGTCAGTGCAAGGTAAACTGAGCAGTGAGAAACAAAAAGAGCAATGCATAACCAATTATTCAACAGTAAATGTAAAGTGACATCATGCCAAATGTAACTGAATATTTATATATTCTTCTGAATTAAACAATAATGTGTACCAAACACATTCGAACACAGGCTTGTACTCATCAGTAGAACAGGCCAGGAGCAAGACTTCGCAATGAGGGTTTGAAACTCCAGGGTACTTAAAGGATGCGTGTGATTGGGAAGAGGGGTTTGTGTCATGAACTTGAGCATAAGAATGAATCATGTGACACAGTTTGTAGTCTGCGATGCTGATGGGAAATTGAGTCGGGTTCATAAGTGCAGTGCAATAGTGGTAAATTATGCACTGTGGATTTTAAAGGGATCCTCCAGTGGATTGATTTTCAAACTTATTTTATGTAAAATTAGTCATAGATTTCAAAAATCTAACTTTCATTTTCAGAAACCAAATAGTTTTTGAGAAAAATGCATTTTTTTTTTAAGAATACCAGGTGGGCTTCCTGTGGTAGTGATATTTGCAATGATGTCAGGTAGTGGTCGCTTGGAGCAACTCAGCTGTTTGTATTCTCTGTTTACATCATAGTTTTACAAGTATTTTTACTGAATAAGTATGCCTTATTGTGTCGTATATAAATGCCACAATGATGCTAAAAAGAAAGACCAGAAGATATGTTTTCACTGTTTACCTGGCCAGAATTGCTTTATTATTCGCAAGAAATGGACTCACACCATCGTAAGACCTCAAAACAACCTGCCTGTGGTGCCCTACTCATGTTCCGAATGTTTTGAATCATCCTGTTTCGATGATTTGATAGAATTCAAAGCAAGATTAATGGGGACTTTGAGAATTAAAAGAAAGCTAAAAGACGATGCCATGCTAACAACAATATTTGCCCATCGTTCAACTCCAAAAGTCCGCTGATGCAATGTTGAACCACAAGAGAGACAACAACGACACTGAGAGGTTAGTTTCGACTTTGTTCGACCATGATTCTTTGTAGAATATTATCGGTGTCTTACCTTATCTCATCTCCTCAAGCCGCTTTATCCTGTTCTACAGGGTCGCAGGCAAGCTGGAGCCTATCCCAGCTGACTACGGGCGAAAGGCGGGGTACACCCTGGACAAGTCGCCAGGTCATCACAGGGCTGACACATAGACACAGACAACCATTCACACTCACATTCACACCTACGGTCAATTTAGAGTCACCAGTTAACCTAACCTGCATGTCTTTGGACTGTGGGGGAAACCGGAGCACCCGGAGGAAACCCACGCGGAGACGGGGAGAACATGCAAACTCCACACAGAAAGGCCCTCGCCGGCCCAGGACCTTCTTGCTGTGAGGCGACAGCGCTAACCACTACACCACCGTGCCGCCGGTGTCTTACCTGGTGAATTGTAATTGGTATTACGATGTGTTGTAGGTTCTTCAGTGTATATTGGAAAAAAAAATACAGATGACAAAGAAAACACTGATGGTGAAGAACAATCACTGATTCACTGAATTGTCTGTTTCTAAGGTCAGACATTGTCTACAACACGACAATGAAACTTCTTTTGACAGAGAGCATTCAATTCAGACACAAGACCTTCTGTTAAATGAGATAGACTACAATTAATGGCAACAAATACACATTTTGTCTGTTTCCGTAGTTTGACCTTGGCCACAACAACACCACAATGAAACTTCTTTGGACATTTTATCTTTGGAGTTGAGCTCTGTTTCATCATGATTTTCTCTGCTGGAATTGCTCTCATAATCCACTATTTCATCTTCATGATATTTTGCTTCAAATTGGAATGGTAAAGACATACTAAAACATAAACTTAATTGAAGAAAAACTCACTGAAGCGACTGAAGCTGCTCCAAGCGACCACTACCTGACGTCATTGCATACATCACTACCACAGGAAGCCCATCTGGTATCCTAAAAAAATGCATTTTTCTTGAAAACTATTTGGTCTCCAAAAATGAAGGTTTGATTTTTTTAAATCTGTGACTAATTTTACATAAAATAAGTTTGAAAATCAATCTGCTGGAGGATCCCTTTAAGGCATAAGTGAGTGTTCATGTGACAGCAAAAAAAAAGTGGTGTGAATAGGAAGTGGGCGGCACGGTGGTGCAGTAGTGAGCACTGTCACCTCACAGCAAGAAGGTTCTGGGTTTGAACCTCACAGCCAATGAGAGACCTTTCTGTGTGGAGTATGTATGTTCTCCCCATGTCTGCATGGGTTTCCTCCGGGTGCTCTTGTTTCCCCCAAAGACATGCAGGTTAGGTGAATTGGTGACTCTAAATCAGTGTTGTCATCGAGTCACTAAACCTCAAGTCTGAGTCCAGTCTTGAGTCCCCAGTGTTCAAGTCCGAGTCAAGTCCAAGTCTTTAAAAAAAAAATTTCAAGTCGAGTCCGAGAACAAGACTCCAACCGCACCATTTGACGGTGGCTGTTTTAGCGCCATTAACGTTAGTTTGTTCCTGAACATCACGTATGAACAGGTGAATGTGCTTCTCTTTGTCAGGGAGTGTGAAGTATTCTGTCAGAGATGGTTGGGAGATGGATGTAAGTGCGGAAGGTGTGTTTATTAATACAAGTGAAGACGGTAAACAATCCAAAACGGCAGACAAAATCGTAAAACAGTGAAACAGGCGATAGGTCGAGCGAGGCACAAACAGGCTATCGTAGACTCGGCAGAACCAAAGACAAGAAACAGGAAATCAGGGATCAGGAAACCAAACAAGGAAATAAGGCTTGGTAATGTGTCAGCAATGCAACTCCATACTTTGCAAAGTAAGTGTGTTTTCACAGTTTTTATATCAGCACGCTGATTGCGCCTTAATCCTGTGCAGGTCCGAGTTGTTTACGGCACGTGCGAGAGTCCGCTTGGCAAGTGCGCTGTCCGGAGCGCACCCATGAGTCTATCTGATGCACGCGCCAAGGCACGCAGGTGTGACACTCTTGCACGAAATTAGTATAAAAATTAATGTAGATATAAATATCTTATGCCAAATTATTATGGCATGTTACAAAAAATAAAGAAAAAATCTGAGTCCCCATCTCCAATTTACGAGTCCGAATGCAGTTAATGTATGAGTCCAAGTCCAAGTCATCAGTGCTCAAGTACAAGTCATGACACGAGTCCTTAAAATTAGGACACGAATCAGAATCGAGTACTACAAGCCTGCTCTAGATTGTCCATGACCAAAAGCAGTGTAGCAGGAGAGTGGCTAGCCGGCTGTACTTACTTAGGCAAGAAACCCTAGCAAAGGGACCCAACCTAGAACACACTGGACGGGCAAAGAAGAAAAAGAAGAAGAAGAATGGGAAGTGTTTACTTTCATGTCGATGTGAGTGAGCAGTCAAATATGAAACATGATACAAAAAAAAAAAAGACCATGACCATAATGATGGCACTGCTCGATGCATTGACGGCATTCTTTCATTCATCCTTAGTAACTGCTTGGTCAGGATCGCTGTAGTTTAAATAATAATAATAATAATAATAATAATAAAAAACGTCCAGTTGATGACATGCCTACTTTTGGTTTAAATCCAAATCCAGATAATGATACAGATATTTGGAGCAACTGACGCCCTGAAAGAGTGCTATTTTTTGCTCAGAAAACCTGTCATGACAGCTTGTCTCTTTAAAGCAGTATGAAAGGACAGAGATAAAACAGCAGCCAAGCACAAAGTATGAACATTAAACCTTCCATATTGGACAATGTCAAAAGGTCTGCTCATTATAATACACCGTTCTCTATCATTGAGCTTCAAAACAGGTGAGAAGTTAACAGTAAAATCTCATCCACCATGCACGCCATGCAACACCCCGTACAGATCGGAGTCATTAAAATGAATAACATCTTCTTAACACGTGCACAGAGACAGATGTACAGAGGTAAAGGGTACAGCAGTGTGCGAATGGGTGAGTTATTTCTTCTCTAAACTACTATAATCAGTCTGGTTTTTTAGACTGCCACACTTGGTGGTTGGCTTGCGTTTGTTTGTTTGCTCTGATGAGTAAACAAACAGCATTTTACAAGCTCCCAGCATCGTCCAATTAAAGAGTCTCATCAGCCAGAACAGGGAAATGGATGGTTGTGGTGGAGGAGTGGAACTTCCTGGGTGGCTCGTCTAAACATTGCGATGAGAAACTTCTGTGCTGTGGCTCTCTGTTGGACTGTAGGATGGAAAAAAAATGGGGATGAAAAGTGTGAGGTCTGTGAACTCATACCTAAATACTATTAAGCTTTAATGCTCTAAATACATTATGGGTGAAATGATTAAACAATGTCAAATTGCATACAGTGGTGCTTGAAAGTTTGTGAACCCTTTAGAATTTTCTATATTTCTACATAAATATGATCTAAAACATCATCAGATTTTCACACAAGTCCTAAAAGTAGATAAAGAGAACCCAGTTAAACAAATGAGACAAAAATATTATACTTGCTCATTTATCTATTGAGAATAATGATCCAATATTACATACCTGTGAGTGGCAAAAGTATGTGAACCTTTGCTTTCAGTATCTGGTGTGACCCCCTTGTGCAGCAATAACTGCAACTAAACATTTCCAGTAACTGTTGATCAGTCCTGCACACCGGCTTGGAGGAATTTTAGCCCATTCCTCCATACAGAACAGCTTCAACTCTGGGATGTTGGTGGGTTTCCTCACATGAACTGCTCGCTTCAGGTCCTTCCACAACATTTCAATTGGATAAAGGTCAGGACTTTGACTTGGCCATTCCAAAACATTAACTTTATTCTTCTTTAACCATTCTTTGGTAGAACGACTTGTGTGCTTTGGGTCGTTGTCTTGCTGCATGACCCACCTTCTCTTGAGATTCAGTTCATGGACAGATGTCCTGACATTTTCCTTTAGAATTCACTGGTATAATTCAGAATTCATTGTTCCATCAGTGATGGCAAGCTGTCCTGTCCCAGATGCAGCAAAACAGGCCCAAACCATGATACTACCACCACCATGTTTCACAGATGGGATAAGGTTCTTATGCTGGAATGCAGTGTTTTCCTTTCCCCAAACATAACGCTTCTCATTTAAACCAAAAAGTTCTATTTTGGTCTCATCTGTCCACAAAACATTTTTCCAATAGCCTTCTGGCTTGTCCACGTGATCTTTAGCAAACTGCAGACGAGTAGCAATGTTCTTTTTGGAGAGCAGTGGCTTTCTACTTGCAACCCTGCCATGCACACCATTGTTGTTCAGTGTTCTCCTGATGGTGGACTCATGAAAATTAACATTAGCCAATGTGAGAGAGGCCTTCAGTTGCTTAGAAGTTAACCTGGGGTCCTTTGTGACCTCGCCAACTATTACACGCCTTGCTCTTGGAGTGATCTTTCTTGGTCGACCACTCCTGGGGAGGGTAACAATGGTCCTGAATTTCCTCCATTTGTACACAATCTGTCTGACTGTGGATTGGTGGAGTCCAAACTCTTTAGAGATGGTTTTGTAACCTTTTCCAGCCTGATGAGCATCAACAACGCTTTTTCTGAGGTCCTCAGAAATCTCCTTTGCTCGTGCCATGCTACACTTCTACAAACAGGTGTTGTGAAGATCAGACTTTGATAGATCCCTGTTCTTTAAATAAAACAGGGTGCCCACTCACACCTGATTGTCATCCCATTGATTGAAAACACCTGACTCGAATTTCACCTTCAAATTAACTGCTAATCCTAGAGGTTCACACACTTTTGCCACTCACAGATATGTGATATTGGATCATTTTCCTCAATAAATAAATGACCAAGTATAATATTTTTGTCTCATTTGTTTAACTGGGTTCTCTTTATCTACTTTTAGGACTTGTGTGACAATCTGATGACGTTTTAGGTCATATTTATGCAGAAATATAGAAAATTCTAAAAGGTTCACAAACTTTCAAGCACCACTGTATGTGCCTTTTGATACTAAGAAATGTGAGAAATGTTAATTTTTAGCTCACCTGGACCAAAGGTCCGGTGGGTTTATGCAATGGACTGCTGAGGTCAGTGTAAAGAGGTCGGGTTGGTTTCCTGCAGCAGAACTTGAAAAATGTGACAAATAATATCTTGAAACTTGGGATATAGTTGGTATACAGGGCGGGGGATAGAGATGACTCTGTCTTCTTGTTGATTCTGTTTAACTTCTCATCTGATATGATAAGCTTATATGAATATTCTAACATATGCAACATTTACATACACTCTAGCTGTAACACACACACACACACACACACACACACACACACACACACCTCAGCCTGTGCCTCTTGGCCAGCATTCTGACACTGACCCACTCTGTCTCTGTGTTTCGAGTGACCGTGTCGTGGGGTTGCCTGGTGTCTCTCAGTGCCCCCTGCCTCCCAGTGGACCGCAGCGTCTGCTGCACGAGCCCTCTAATACACCCACAGCTGGACACGGTCACGCACAAGGACAGCCAAAATCAGGTTCAGTCCCATTCCCATTCCTCAGCTCCTCGTTTAGTGACAGTCACTGCAGCACAGATTAAATACGCACTGCATTGTTGTTGTATTGTGCTTTAAAGAACCAATAAACACACTCTAAAAAAAATTATTCTTCAGCCTAGTAAAAATTGCTCATAAAAAAGAGAAGATTTTACCTAAAACGCTGTTATCTGAACTTGGCTCAATTAGTACAGCTCATTATTTTGTGTGTTGTATCTTAAACCCCTTCAATGCCCTTGGACGAGTCACGTACGTCATGAAATCTTTTACCGCTGGGCCTTATGACGTACGCTACTCATCATAAACACCTCCTTTTATGTACCTTACATGGCACATTACTTTCACTTCACAGTGGCACATATGAATTACACTCAATGCTTAAAACATTCTTCCGTCCTAAGGCACAGCGGTAAAAGATTTCATGACATACGTGACTCGTCCAAGAGCATTGAAGGGGTTAAAATTTTGCAGAAATGTTGTGTATAATTTTTAGCAATACCTACGTTCAGATTTGGGAACACTAAACTAAATATTTTGATATCTTCTGACACAGGGGTGGCACGGTGGTGTAGTGGTTAGCGCTGTCGCCTCACAGCAAGAAGGTCCTGGGTTCGAGCCCCGGGGCTGGCGAGGGCCTTTCTGTGTGGAGTTTGCATGTTCTCCCCGTGTCCGCGTGGGTTTCCTCCGGGTGCTCTGGTTTCCCCCACAGTCCAAAGACATGCAGGTTAGGTTAACTGGTGACTCTAAATTGACCGTAGGTGTGAGTGTGAATGGTTGTCTGTGTCTATGTGTCAGCCCTGTGATGACCTGGCGACTTGTCCAGGGTGTACCCCGCCTTTCGCCCGTAGTCAGCTGGGATAGGCTCCAGCTTGCCTGCAACCTTGTAGAAGGATAAAGCAGCTAGAGATAATGAGATGAGATCTTCTGACACCACACCATTAGGCCACACTCTGTCAACTTCGAAGCATTTGGTCCGTTTGCCATGACACCGAAAAGAAGAATTGCATAAGTAAAAGCACATCAGACTGTTAATTTGTATGTGTTTACAGTTATGAGCATTTTTTTGTTGTTGTTTTGTTGGCTTGTTTCAAACAATTATCATGTAATGTTTTACGGAGTGTTGTTTATCTACATGCAAAGGTGTTTTGACTGCAAGACTGGCTGGGCAGGGAACATGAGGCTAGCAAAGTGGAGCTCGCACTGATAAATTAGCAAATCTAAAGCTGTGTTCACATATATACCGGTACGATAGTGGTATAACTGTATCAATACAAAGTATACCGGTACAGTTTAGTGCATCTGTCCACACTAGCGAGAAATGTTTGCGGTTTTCTTTCACGGTAGTTGAAATGCGCGTGCGCGAAATATTTCCGTGGTTACCGAGTAACTTCCTTCCGAGAATATGGCGGATGAAACAACGTGTGTGTGCTTTTTGTTGTCAGTGTACAGTCTGTATTTCTGGTGGTCATTTATTCAGTCGAATCGTATAAAACGCGCGAGGCAGTTGAGAAAGAAACAAAGAAAACGAATCTCCGTTCTTCACTATTTTATTCAGCGAAGACATCGATTGAGGTGTGTGACTTTGCGCATGCGCATTATATTTGTATCGATACAGAACCGCTTCATCTGTCCACACTACAGTGAAGCGCTACAGTACCGATACTGTACCGGTACGAAACCCATACATTTGTGGGTTTCGTACCGGTACAGTTATACCACTACAGTGCCGGTATAGTTGCTAGTGTGGACAGGTGTTGCGGTACGAAAGTAGTATCATATCGGTACAAAGTCCCTAGTGTGGACAGGGTATAAATGGGATCAGTTTTTTTTAAATAATTAATTCAGTATTTTACCAGAGATGTTCTTAAATACGACCGTGTTAGAACTTCACGGGTTTTATTTGTTTATATTGTGAAGTCGGTCATTGATGATGTGTGCTTTTGCTAGTTAACAGTAGCGTTGATCAAGTTTTCTGGACACAATGATTTGAAAGTTCTGTTATTTTATAGTGATTGTTAATTTATTTGTCATATAAGAAAATCTGTGTGCTATAGATTTTCACTGTGGCAGAAGTAGCGATAATAGTAATAGTAGTATTCGTAGTGGTCATGTTTAACCAAGATATTACACATATTCAACTTAAAATATTAAGAAAGTCTAAATGAAACAGCTTAATTTTACTGGCTGGAGAAACGTTTATTTTTAAGTAAAGACATGAAGTGAAATTCAGATATTTTTTTTTGTAAAGTCAGCTTAATTTTATGTATAAAAATGACCCAAAAATGTATGCATTTTGTCAGTGTCAGTGACAAAATGCCAGTGGTGATATAACACACATACTGTATAATATGTGCAAAATTTCAGCAATCTCAGGAAGTGACAACTAACTGAGACAAAAGAAGTGTTAACTACACATGACTATAGTGCTATATTATACAGTTTTGAAGGCTTTCCACTTATGGTGTCTTTGTATTTTATTCTGAATGTTATTATCAGCTGTGACATTAGATAACTTTTTTTATCATTTGATTTTCAGGTGAAAAAGAGGAAAATATTACTTATATTCAATCCATAATCTTAAATAGGTTTTTAATTGATTTGGAAATGTCATGAAACAAAAAAAACTACACAGATTAACATAAGCAACAATATGCCAAGGGCATTGTCTGCCAGTGTAATTCTGAAAAACAAGCAAACAAATAGAAATTTGATAAACAAATAAATTATAAACAAAAAATATATAATTTTTAATAATAAGATATTTTGACCTCAAACTGGAATTATCTGTAGCCGCTTATCCTGTGCAGGGTCGCAGGCAAGCTGGAGCCTATCCCAGCTGACTACGGGCGAAAGGCGGGGTACACCCTGGACAAGTCGCCAGGTCATCACAGGGCTGACACATAGACACAGACAACCATTCACACTCACATTCACACCTACGGTCAATTTAGAGTCACCAGTTAACCTAACCTGCATGTCTTTGGACTGTAGGGGAAACCGGAGCACCCGGAGGAAACCCACGCAGACACGTGGGGAGAACATGCAAACTCAACACAGAAAGGTCCCCGTTGGCCACTGGGCTCAAACCCAGAATGTTTTTGCTGTGAGGCGACAGTGCTAACCACTACATCACCGTGCTGCCAAGTTTATCCTTATTATATACATATACACAGGATGTTTCAAAAAAATTGACATTATTCGAGATGTAAATATCACAGAAACTAGATAGTCCAGGCAAATGGAACTGAACAGGCTTAATGTTGAGCAATATAAGATTTATTCCTCAAAATTTGAATGAGAAATTCTAAGGTATGTGGATTCCATGAACAATTTCACAAATTTTCAATATTCGCGAACCCACTCGCTCGACCATCTCTTCCGATGCTGGTGGTCATTCAGATCCTTTCGCCCTGCACACACACACAGCCTTCCTCGCTGAAATTGTTGTACCATATCCAAATCTGCATTGCAGTTGGTGCATTTTTAGAGAATTCTCTCATAAATGCACGCTGCACAGTCTTGTTCAACTGAGCGTACTCTAACACACAAAACGCCTTTTCTTTTCCAGTGAATGGCATTTCTATACCTGAAAAGATAAAAACAAAAAACATCTCATCTCATTATCTCTAGCCGCTTTATCCTTCTACAGGGTCGCAGGCAAGCTGGAGCCTATCCCAGCTGACTACGGGCGAAAGGCAGGGTACACCCTGGACAAGTCGCCAGGTCATCACAGGGCTGACACATAGACACAGACAACCATTCACACTCACATTCACACCTACGGTCAATTTAGAGTCACCAGTTAACCTAACCTGCATGTCTTTGGACTGTGGGGGAAACCGGAGCACCCGGAGGAAACCCACGCGGACACGGGGAGAGCATGCAAACTCCGCACAGAAAGGCCCTCGCCAGCCCCGGGGCTCAAACCCAGGACCTTCTTGCTGTGAGGCGACAGCGCTAACCACTACACCACCGTGCTGCCCACAAAAAACATCAAACATAAAATTTTGACCTGTTTCCACACACATGCTGTTAAAAATTTTACACACACATACATATACATACTATTTCCAATATTTTTATGATGATGTTTATCACACGACGATGGTCAAAATTGCTAAATATAGTGTTTTCATGGTTAAAGTGTGTGTGTGTATATATCATAGTTTGAATTACGTGGGAGCCAATGGGAGCTGAGCTCCCATTCCCTCAGGCTCCCATGAAAGAAGCAAACTTAATTTTCTGTGGAAGTCTCTCAAATACGTCATATATCACCATAATAAGCTTGAATAGCCTATATCACCATATAAATATAAATAAAACTCGTTTCATTTCTGATCACCATGCAGCCATAACTTTGTATTGAACGTGTTATTAAACCGCAATATGTACGGCTGTACTTCACCACCACACCACTATGCGCGCAAACTGAAATTTGCAGCCTGCGAAATCGAATGTGAAGTTAAGTCCAAAGAAGACTTGTCCTCTATCTCACAACGATCTTCCTTTGTTTAACAATATATATAATTATATATATATATATATATATATATATATATATATATATATATATACACACACACACAATATATATATAATTTGTTTAACAATATATATATATATATATATATATATATATATATATATATATATATATATATATATATGCAACACCGTGTGTGTGTGTGTGTGTGTGTGCGTGCGTGCGTGCATGCACGCGCCTGTGTGTGAAAGCTGTGCACTGCAGTGTGCAAAAGTGCGCTGGTCCAGGAGAGCGAGTATGCATTGCTTTTTTTTTTTAAATAGAGACCCCCATAGGGTCAAATTTATAATTCGAACGCTGGTATTTAGTCAGCCACCAATTGTGCAAGTTCTCCCACTTAAAAAGATGAGAGAGGCCTTTAATTTTCATCATAGGTACACTTCATCTATGAGAGACAGAATGGGGGGAAAGAATCCAGGAAATCACATTGTAGGATTTTTAATGAATTAATTGGTAAATTCCTCAGTAAATTAAGTATTTGGTCACCAACAAACAAGCAAGATTTCTGGCTCTCACAGACCTGTAACTTCTTCTTTAAGAGGCTCCTCTGTCCTCCACTTGTTACCTGTATTAATGGCACCTGTTTGAACTCGTTATCAGTATAAAAGACACCTGTCCACAACCTCAAACAGTCACACTCCAAACTCTACTATGGCCAAGACCAAAGAGCTGTCAAAGGACACCAGAAACAAAATTGTAGACCTGCACCAGGCTGGGAAGACTGAATCTGCAATAGGTAAGCAGCTTGGTGTGAAGAAATCAACTGTGGGAGCAATTATTAGAAAATGGAAGACATACAAGACCACTGATAATCTCCCTCGATCTGGGGCTCCACGCAAGATCTCACCCCGTGGGGTCAAAATGATCACAAGAACGGTGAGCAAAAATCCCAGAATCACACAGGGGGACCTAGTGAATGACCTGCAGAGAGCTGGGACCAAAGTAACAAAGGCTACCATCAGTAACACACTACGCCGCCAGCGACTCAAATCCTGCAGTGCTAGACGTGTCCCCCTGCTTAAGCCAGTACATGTCCAGGCCCGTCTGAAGTTTGCTAGAGAGCATTTGGATGATCCAAATAAGAATGTCATATGGTCAGATGAAACCAAAATAGAACTTTTTGGTAAAAACTCAACTTGTCATGTTTGGAGGAGAAAGAATGCTGAGTTGCATCCAAAGAACACCATACCTAATGTGAAGCATGGGGGTGGAAACATCATGCTTTGGGGCTGTTTTTCTGCAAAGGGACCAGGACGACTGATCCGTGTAAATGAAAGAATGAATGGGGCCATATATCATGAGATTTTGAGTGAAAACCTTCCATCAGCAAGGGCATTGAAGATGAAACGTGGCTGGGTCTTTCAGCATGACAATGATCCCAAACACACCACCCAGGCAACGAAGGAGTGGCTTCGTAAGAAGCATTTCAAGGTCCTGGAGTGGCCTAGCCAGTCTCCAGATCTCAACCCCATAGAAAATCTTTGGAGGGAGTTGAAAGTCCGTGTTGCCCAGCGACAGCCCCAAAACATCACTGCTCTAGAGGAGATCTGCATGGAGGAATGGGCCAAAATACCAGCAACAGTGTAAGAAAACCTTGTGAAGACTTACAGAAAACGTTTGACCTCTGTCATTGCCAACAAAGGGTATATAACAAAGTATTGAGATGAACTTTTGTTATTGACCAAATACTTATTTTCCACCATAATTTGCAAATAAATTCTTTAAAAATCAGACAGTGTGATTTTCTGGATTTTTTTTTTCTCATTTTGTCTCTCATAGTTGAGGTATACCTATGATGAAAATTACAGGCCTCTCTCATCTTTTTAAGTGGGAGAACTTGTACAATTGGTGACAGACTAAATACTTTTTTGCCCCACTGTGTGTATATATATATATATGAGTGATTCCACGCTTATGGGTACTGAAATGGGGACATGAACTTATTTTTAAAAATTCACCTAAAACCATTTCTTTTTTTACCATCAGGTCACAAAACATGTAATCTTTAATGAATGATATGTTAAAAGATAACTTTAATTTTCTGAGATGTAATAAAAACATATTTATATGCCAAAGTCAGAACGTAACAGAAGTGTTGTGGACATATATATTCTCAATTTTAACAATGTAGAATTACTTTTTGAAACATAGGAAGGTGATGTTTTAGCAAATATAATTAATAAACATGTGTAGTAGAATAAACATACACATTCTTTCAATAAGATTAACATGGTATATAGCTAGATTGTAATTAATTTGTAACAGACGCGAGATGGACAATCGTAACAGAAGTAATGTAACAGACATCATTTTGGAACTCATAGGCTTGACTTTGGCATATAAATATGTTTTTATTACATCTCAGAAAATTAAAGTTATCTTTTAACATATCATTCATTAAAGATTACATGTTTTGTGACCTGATGGTAAAAAAAGAAATGGTTTTAGGTGAATTTTTAAAAATAAGTTCATGTCCCCATTTCAGTACCCATAAGCGTGGAATCACTCATATATATATATATATTTTTTTTTTACCAAAAGGGGAAAAAAATCCAATTAGTGCTCAGCATGTTAGAGATTTGTCCTTCTGCTGCTTTTGGAAATAATCATCACCTTGTTTATGTCGTTGAAAGTCTAAGAACGTGCAAAATTGTCATCCAGACTACTTTGCAAAATCAAAACCGTCTAATTTGTTTTCTTACTTTTGTGAATGCATAATTCCATCTGTATTATTTTACATTTTTAAAGCCAACATTATTATTATTCAAAAGTGTGGAAAATGATAAAGCAAGGAAAACTCTTCGATGATTAAGGTACTGTAAATAATGCAATTTTGGCAGAAAATCTCCTGTACTGTTATTTTAATTATCTTCATCCCACCACATGGTCAGCCATTTAGAGCTTTGATTATAACAGAAAAATACTGCTTTGGTACACAGGGCAACATGGAAGAACCATTGCCTATGAATTACATCACATTGCCAGGATTATGTTCAACCTGAAATTGTACTCACGGTGCTCTTAAAAATCCTCAGTGGCCTGAAAATCCTGTATAAGAACAGTTTTCAGTAGCGCTGTGTCCTGGACGTGCCTGGACTCTGCCTTCGTAGGTTCATCTTCAACAGCGTGTGGAAGCTAGAGTCAGTGTCATTATTATCGTCTCCGTTGTGTATATGTGCAATGAAGTGAAATTGAGTTTCCCTGGGGGTTTGGAGTTGTGCAAGATATGAACAGTAATTGTAATGCACAGGGGCAATAAGTGATGCATATACATGTCCAAATGTAATACAGAGACGTGTTAATCATGTTGGGGTAATAGTGAGTAATTAAACATTATCATGTAATAGGTCATTTTAGACGTGTTAAAATAAACTACAGACATGCTTTAAAGTGACAGTGCAGGACAATGAGGTAATTAATTATGAGTTCAGAGTTCAGGAGGATGATATGGTGAAAAAGCCTATGTCCTGGGGTAAAATCACTATTGTTAACTCTCTTCAGGGGAAAGTAGCCAATGTGTGTGCAGAAAGTCACTCGAAGTCTTCATAGATTATACATTTGCATATTCATTCAATATTCTTGATGATTTGCAAAGCAAGATGTGTTCCAAAAAAAAGGAAGATTACCTGTGGACAGATAATAACAGAATAGAATAGAACTATTTTATTAGAATAGAATAGAAATGTTTTGTTCAGATAGAATACAGTTTTAACAGAATAGTGTAGAATAGAACTATTTTATTAGAATAGAATAGAACTATTTTATTAAAATAGAACAGAAATGTATTTTTGGATAGAATACATCTAGTTTTAACAGAATAGTGTAGAATAGAACTATTTTATTAGAATAGAAACATTTTATTTAGACAGAATACATATATTTATTCGAATAGAATAGAACTATTTGATTAGAATAGAAATGCTTTATTAAGATAGAATATACATTGTTTTAACAGAATAGTGTAGAACAGAACTGTTTTATTAGAGTAGAAATGTTTTATTTGGATATAATGCATATAGTTTTAACAGAATAGTGTAGAATAGAACTATTTTAATAGAATAGGATAGAGTAGAATAGAATAGAACTATTTCATTAGAATATATTTTTTATTGGATAAAATAGAATAGAACTCTTATGAGAATAGAATAGAAATGTTTTATGATGATAGAATATGTATAGTTTTAACAGAATAGTGTAGAAGAGAAATATTTTATTACAGTAGAATAGAATAGTTTTAACAGCATAGAGCAGAGGAGAAATATTTTATTAGAATATAAGTATTTTATTCGGATAGAATACATATAGTTTTAACAGAATAGTGAAGAATAAAAATATTTTTTACAATAGAATAGTTTTAACAGCATAGAATAGAATGGAAATACATTATGAGAAAAGAATAGATCAAGTTCAGCAAACTAGAATAGGAATATTTTATTAGAAGTGATTAGTTTTAACAGCATAGAATATAATAGAAATATTTTAATAGAATAGAATAGAGTGGAGGGTGGCACAGTGGTGTAGTGGTTAGTACTGTCGCCTCACAGCAAGAAGATCCGGGTTCGAGCCCCGGGGCCGGCGAGAGCCTTTCTGTGTGGAGTTTGCATGTTCTCCCCGTGTCCGCGTGGGTTTCCTCCGGGTGCTCCGGTTTCCCCCACAGTCCAAAGACATGCAGGTTAGGTTAACTGGTGACTCTAAATTGACCGTTGAATTGAATTGTTGTTGTTTTGTTGGCTTGTTTCAAACAATTATCATGTAATGTTTTACGGAGTGTTGTTTCTCTACATGAAAAGGTGTTTTGACTGCAAGACTGGCTGGGCAGGGAACATGAGGCTAGCAAAGTGGAGCTCGCACTGATAAATTAGCAAATCTAAATAGGGTCAGTTTTTTTCAAATAATTAATTCAGTATTTTACCAGAGATGTTCTTAAATACAACCGTGTTAGAACTTCACGGGTTTTATTTGTTTATATTGTGAAGTCGGTCATTGATGATGTGTGCTTTTGCTAGTTAACAGTAGCGTTGATCAAGTTTTCTGGACACAATGATTTGAAAGTTCTGTTATTTTATAGTGATTGTTAATTTATTTGTCATATAAGAAAATATGGGCGGCACGGTGGTGTAGTGGTTAGTGCTGTCGCCTCACAGCAAGAAGGTCCGGGTTCGAGCCCCGTGGCCGGCGAGGGCCTTTCTGTGTGGAGTTTGCATGTTCTCCCCGTGTCCGCGTGGGTTTCCTCCGGGTGCTCCAGTTTCCCCCACAGTCCAAAGACATGCAGGTTAGGTTAACTGGTGACTCTAAATTGACCGTAGGTGTGAATGTGAGTGTGAATGGTTGTCTGTGTCTATGTGTCAGCCCTGTGATGACCTGGCGACTTGTCCAGGGTGTACCCCGCCTCTCGCCCGTAGTCAGCTGGGATAGGCTCCAGCTTGCCTGCGACCCTGTAGAACAGGATAAAGCGGCTAGAGATAATGAGATGAGATGAGGTAATCGTAATTAGGTGGCTCTAAATTAGGTGAGTGTGAATGGTTGTTTGTCTCTGTGTGTCAGCCCTGTGATGCTTTGGCGACTTGTCCAGGGTGTACCCCGCCTCTCACCCATAGTCAGCTGGGATAGGCTCCAGCTTGCCCATGACCCTGTAGAACAGGATAAAGCAGCTACAGATAATGGATGGGTGGAGATTTAACAGAATAGAATGGAGTTGTTGTCTGAATAGGATAGAAAAGTATATCATAGCTTTATCAGAAAGAATATAATTGATTTATACAATAGAAAACAATATGGGGCGGCACGGTGGTGTAGTGGTTAGCGCTGTCGCCTCACAGCAAGAAGGTCTGGGTTCGAGCCCCGTGGCCGGCGAGGGCCTTTCTGTGCGGAGTTTGCATGTTCTCCCCGTGTCCGCGTGGGTTTCCTCCGGGTGCTCCGGTTTCCCCCACAGTCCAAAGACATGCAGGTTAGGTTAACTGGTGACTCTAAATTGACCGTAGGTGTGAATGTGAGTGTGAATGGTTGTCTGTGTCTATGTGTCAGCCCTGTGATGACCTGGTGACTTGTCCAGGGTGTACCCCGCCTTTCACCCGTAGTCAGCTGGGATAGGCTCCAGCTTGCCTGCGACCCTGTAGAAGGATAAAGCGGCTAGAGATAATGAGATGAGATGAGATATTGGATGAAATAACTCACTTTTATTTCTTGTAGTTGGAGCCAATATGAGACGTTTAAAACAGAACAATGATTGTGATTGTTTGAGGAAAACGGTGATCAGTGATTGGTCATTAGGAAACAATGGTGGCCACTGATTGGTTGTTGGGAACATCGGCTCCTGGAAGTGTTACTCAGTCAGGCTGTACACACTGGTGATTATGAGAAAAGAATAGAAATGTTTTGTGAGGATAGAATATGTATGTTGAACGAACCTGCTCTCTCAGCTCGGATAACCAGCAGCTGTGATGTGAGCTGGAGAGCTGTATGGGGCAGAACAGTCGATAACATCTGCTGAAAAAGTCACAAGCTTGTCACTCGGCTCTTTTTTAAGTTAGTAAAGGGGTCTGAAACGCATCAGCAAATCTAGTGACAAATTGTCCAAGTTGCGAGCACTGGGTAGGACCTGTTCTTCACGTGTCTGATGCTGAACCTGATGATGCAGCACCACTGCCCAGATGGTAATAATAAGATGAAATCTTTTTTGAGGCGTTTGAGGTACCTGATGATACGACACACCTCCTGTTCAACATATTATTTTAGAAATGACAGACAATCATGTTATAGCACTCGGTATTGCTGCACAACTAACTTAGCCAAACTAACTGACTAGTAACCTGGCCTGGCTATGCTTAGATTTCTCGATGAGATGAGATCAGGCTTGATATGCAGTACTGTGCAGAAGTCTTCGGCACCCCTTTTTTTTTTTCCATTCATACAAACTTTGTTTGTATGCACTACTGTTCAAAAGTTTTGGGTCACCCAGACAATTTTGTGTTTTCCATGAAAAGTCACACTTTTATTTACCACCATAAGTTGTAAAATGAATAGAAAATATAGTCGAGACATTTTTCTGGCCATTTTGAGCATTTAATCGACCCCACAAATGTGATGCTCCAGAAACTCAATCTGCTCAAAGGAAGGTCAGTTTTATAGCTTCTCTAAAGAGCTAAACTGTTTTCAGCTGTGCTGACATGATTGTACAAGGGTTTTCTAATCATCCATTAGCCTTCTGAGGCAATGAGCAAACACATTGTACCATTAGAACACTGGAGTGAGAGTTGCTGGAAATGGGCCTCTATACACCTATGGAGATATTGCACCAAAAACCAGACATTTGCAGCTAGAATAGTCATTTACCACATTAGCAATGTATAGAGTGGATTTCTGATTAGTTTAAAGCAGACCTGGGCATTTTCCGGCCCGCGGGCCGCATCCGGCCCTTTGGTTCATTCTGACCGGCCCGCGTAAGGTTAATTAGAAATTATAAAATAAACATATTTTCTAATTTTACCTCATGCATGGACTGAATGTGCATTGCTTTTATTTTGAAGTTGTGTTCAACAAAAACGCAATGCGCACGACATGAGCATGACATGAAATCCCACGAAACCTAATCCCGCGATAACTACTTCCGTAATTTGTCCAGACCAACCACAAACTTGTACGTCATCCTTCAAACGGTCCAGCCAATCACATAGTGTGATGTCACCAGCAGGCGCCGGAGCCCGAGCCGATCTGTAGATCTGATTCCTACACCGAATCGACTGATGATCATCTGTCAGCTGTGCTTCGCATCTCCACCTCAGACATTCAACCTGACTCTGATGCGCTCGTTAAAGACCAACAGAGACTAGATTTCTCTCACTGAACAAATAAAAAACTGAAAAACACCAAATGAGGTGATTAGACTACAAATGTGGGCATCATTATTATAATATGATGTATCTTGCTTGATATTTGGAGTAGAAAGACAATATTGTGATGTCTTTATTGTGTTTTGGGGTGAATGTGACTGAAAAAAAAATGGTACAAACGTTCACATTTTGTTAACCATTGTTTTGGGAAATTTGATTGAATAAATGACATTTTTTGTAAGGCAACCTCGTTTTTTCCCCAAACTCTTACCAGTCTTAGCAGCTTGTAAAAACAATGTTATTTATTGCTTTATATAAAGAAATACAATTAATATTATGCAGAATTTAGTTCAGCCTTTTGGTCCGGCCCTCCACAAAATTTTCTGTTTCTCATGTGGCCCCATGGAAAAAATAATTGCCCACCCCTGGTTTAAAGTGATCTTCATTGAAAAGAACAGTGCTTTTCTTTCAAAAATAAGGACATTTCAAAGTGACCCCAAACTTTTGAACGGTAGTGTAGATTTCAATTTTGTGACTTCTACATTATTGAGTCACAACACTACAAAAACATTTTAGAGTTCCAAACATTTGTTTCGTTTTCTTCCAGCACAAAATTAAATGTTACAGGGGAAAAAAAGTTTGTATCTGAGCAGCATATCCCATAAGAGAGCACTTTTCAGATTAAAAAAGAAAACATAATGAAGGCAACTGGTTTTTGGTGCAAAATTAAGAAGCGAGTGTGACAGTCAAAGTGTCCAGAAGAACTGGGTCACTGTGGCTGGTTCTGTAAGATGCTCAGTAAAACCTACAGCTCATTTCCGCATAAAACTGCACTCATTGTACCTGCGACCAGTGGCATGCACAGATAGACACGAGGTGGTGCTCAAGCACCTGCCCCTCTGCCCTCTGTCCAAAAAAGTGCCCTTTTGAATTCATTCTCATCTCATTATCTCTAGCCGCTTTATCCTTCTACAGGGTCGCAGGCAAGCTGGAGCCTATCCCAGCTGACTACGGGCGAAAGGCGGGGTACACCCTGGACAAGTCGCCAGGTCATCACAGGGCTGACACATAGACACAGACAACCATTCACACTCACATTCACACCTACGGTCAATTTAGAGTCACCAGTTAACCTAACCTGCATGTCTTTGGACTGTGGGGGAAACCGGAGCACCCGGAGGAAACCCACGCGGACACGGGGAGAACATGCAAACTCCACACAGAAAGGCCCTCGCCGGCCCCGGGGCTCGAACCCAGGACCTTCTTGCTGTGAGGCGACAGCGCTAACCACTACACCACCGTGCCGCCCCCTTTTTAATTTTTTTTTTTTACAGTTTACTGAGGCCAATGCCGACATGATCTTTTAGAAAAGCCGCGGCATTAAAAGCGTGTGAAAATAATATCCCGATGTGTGCCCCCTCTGCGCACACACCGGACCTCTGTCTCTCTTGCTCTGTCACGTGAACAAGCGTGCAGTGCATTCAATGTGAGGTTGCAGCAGCATAGCGTCCTGGAAGCCACGGCCTTGTCGTAGCGCAGACAACACATCGGGCAGTCAGTCAGCTCTTCCCCTGCCCCACCAGCCAGCTAACACATGAATTGAGTGAAAATGTATTGTTTGCCGTCTAAGCCCAAGCTGTAATTATTTTGTCGTGAAGTAGCCCGTCGCATACAGAAACAACTGCACATAAGTATTATATTTTTTGGTAGACCATTTTCAGATTTAGGAAAACAAAAATTTCTTTTTCTGTTTTGTTCAACTAGAGATTCCTGGCAAAGTCAAAAAGCCTTGATGTAATAAATTAACATTAAGTGGTTGTTTTACGCCTTTAAAAACTAAAACGGGTCAGTAGCGACCCGAACACAAGAGGAGGGTTAAATCTCAGACTTTTATAATAAGGTGTTCCACATGCGCAAAAAAGTGCCCTTTTTTCCCCCAGAATGTCTGTGCACGCCACTGCCTGCGACTACTGTTTATTATTTCTTTTAAGCAAAGGAAATGTTGTCTCACACCAAATACTGACTTTGTTTAATTTATTATGGCTTACAGGCATTTAGCAGACGCGCTTATCCAGAGTGACGTACAACAGACCCAGAGCAGCCTGGGGTGCAGATGCCTCACTCAAGGGCACTTCTGCCATTCCTGCTGGTCCGGGGAATCAAACCAACAACCTTTTGGTCCCAAAGCTGCTTCTCTAAGCGTTAGGCCATGGTTTACTGCTGCTTATACTGTAGTATTTTTTTTTAAATGTTGAAACATTTCATTTCATTATTTTTAAGCCATTTTTGGTCTATAGCATTTGGTTTTGTTGTATTCGTGGCTCACACAGCCTAACTTATACAAGGATCCAAGGGCACAGGATTTTTTTTTTTTTCAGTCAAGCCAAAGACATAAAAGCATAACTGACAACATGCTGTCAGTTATGCAACCATGAAAGCATTTTACACCATTGACTAAAACATTGTTCTAGCAAATAAGTGTATGAGAGGGCATTGCCAGAAATTTCACAGGTAATTATTTAATTGCTCAGGAATTAATAGATAATAATGAAGGTCGTACAGGTAATACGACCTTATTACTTTGGAAATTGAAGAAACAGGGACATAATGACTAATTTGGAAATAAATTGTTGAGTAACATAGCAGTCTATGATAACATAATAAATAGATTTAAATGCAGCAAAGACTTGTAACAATATTGTATCTTTTTTTTTTTTAAAGCTAGACGTCCTTTCGATTTCATAAAATCGGTGAAATTTAGTTCATTCTGAAATTTGGTCATAATATCTCAAAAAAAAAAAACTCAGGCCATTCTGTGGCTGGGAAGTTCTTTTATTTGAGGGGATTAAAGCAAATAACATGCATGAAATCGCTTGCTTTGTGCAGTCAAGCAGACAGAAGAAGTCTGTGTGTGCATGCGCAGGTTTACCTTCTTCTTCTTTTGGGTTTTACAGCAGCTGGCATCCACAGTGTTGCATTACTGCCATCTACAGGTTTACCTTTGAGCGTGCGCTGACAGTTCCATCATTTTGTCGCTAAACGAACAGCTGATCACACCGAGGTGCTCGCTGACCGCCGATATTTATTAGTTTGGTCCTGCGTTTCCTTTCCTTCTCATATACCATGACGTCTTTTCTTCATCTCGCTTTCCGTTACTGTAGTCGGTCTTTCACGTTTCATTTGCACACTGACGTCCTCCATTTTTCTCTCCTGTTTCAAATTTGTATCCCACAATGCCTTGCGTGAATGGGGAAAGCCCACCATGTGATGCATGACGTAGTATCTTGTATTGGGTCATGGTGAAGCAGGAAAAAATAGTGGAGAATTTAGGGCCACGTGGCTCTAAGTTCATTAATTGTTCTATTTTTTTTTAAATAATAAAATTGGAAGTCTGTGATTTGAATTCAGTAGCTTTTGGTACACAATACAAAAATAACTGGGTGTCGGGGAAAATTCTTTTTCTGATCTACACTTGAAAAATCTGAAAAAGTAGTCAGCTTTAAGTATTATTTATTAAACACCGCTGTATACTGCTGAATAACTAGTAGTTTTAGCTATGAGGGCAAAGTAAGTATTGGACATTTATCTGTAATTATTATACATTTATTTATTAAATAGTGGCCAAATCCTGTGCTTGCAAATACAGTAAATCGTTACCCATTTTGTTACACCTAATAATTTGTACCATACTTAATTTAATAAAGTTGCTGGTTATTGCATGTTATTCCTTCTGTAATTAAATACATTTAAATATTTATCTGTGAAAAAACTACTGTTTATTAAGACAGTATTCATTTCATTAGCTAGCACTATAATAATTAAACACTCTACATAATTAAAATATAACCTCGCATCCATCCTGATCGCAAACTGCGACACGCCAAGGTAAATCTTTAAGTTTTTCGACATGGGAAGGTCTTCAGAACAGAAGAATTTCAAGTCTCTTGGTAACATGAAAAGCTGATTGTTTTTTCTTACTGACAACAAGAGTAGGAGTCGTGAGGGAATGACTTTCTGTAATGTAAGTGATATCAGGAATTAAATTGTTTCAAAGCCAAGCCACAGCATTAATTGTAACTGTAATTGGAATTGCAAATGGCCTTGTGGTTAGAGAAGCAGCTTTGGGATCAAAAGGTCGCTGGTTTGAGTCCCTGGACCAGCAGGAATAGCTGAAGTGCCCTTGAGCAAGGCACCTAACCCCAACTGCTCCCCAGGTTGCTCTGGGTATGTTGCACGTCACTCTGGATAAGAGCGTCTGCTAAATGCCATGAATGTAATGTAATTATGAGTTGTTAATAAATAAAAATAGTTGTAATCATTCATATATTGCTGTGGTATTAGAGGGATAAAACATTTCGTGATGAGCTGTTATTGGAAGACTCAGAGTGATAACCCTGAACCACGCCGATGATTATTTTCCGAGAATAATACACTTTGCCATGTTTTCTTCCTCACATGTAATACAACCATCACATTACTCATGGAACTCATGCATAGTCAAGAACCTTGGATTAGTCAGACTTCAGTGCTGACTCATAAAACCTTCATACTTTGTGGCTTTTATCAGCATGTAGATATGATTTTTGACAATGTTGCAGATTACAGGGACTGAACTTCCACAGAGAGGATACAAACATGCACACGTAACATATATGACTTACAGTTGTAGTCAAAAGTTTACATCCAGTGACATGAATGTCATCTTGGATATCATGTCATGGCAATATTTGGGCTTTCAGTAATTTCTCTGAACTGTTCTTTTTCTGTGGCAGAATGATTGTACAGCATACATCTTTAATAAAAAAAAACACTAGAATCTGGTGCACAAGTTTTAATTTTCTTTGGGTTTTCTGAAATCAACACAGGGTCAAAATTATACATACAGGGTCAAAAATTTACATGCGCTCACTTCAATTATTAATTCAGAGGTGCTGAAACTTCCAAAATGTCTCTTATCTTGCCAAGGCCGAGGTCTCTTAACTTCCTGTTAGTGATCATGATTGACGACAGCTGGTAGTTTCTCTGTGCCTTCATAAAAAGGGTTTGCTTACAGCACTCATCGGATTGACCAACACACAGTAAAATGGGAAAGTCCAAGGAGCTCAGTGCAGATCTGAGAAAGAGGATCGCAGATATACACAACTCCGGAATATCTTTTGGAGCTATAAGGTGTAGTCACTTTGCCAAGCCACTTTGCTTCAAGAAAACCCAAACTGTCACCCTCAGCTGAAAGGAACTTGGTTTGGATGGTCAGGAACAACCTGGGAACCGCCATGGCACAGCCCTGCCATGAACTGGAAGCTGATGGATCACTGTCTACAGTTCAGATCACCATGGACTAAGAGGTTACTATCCAAGAAATAACCCCCTGCTCCAGAATTGACACCTTCAAGCTTAACTAAAGTTTGAAGCTGACCACACAGACAAAGAAAAAGCCTTCTGGAGGATAGCTGTAGGGTCAGATGAGACAAAGATTGAGTTGTTTGGCCACAATGACCACCATGTACAGAGGGACACTGTACCAGCTGGTGGTGGTGGTAGGATCATCATGCTCTGGGCCTGTTCTGCTGCCAGTGGAACTGGTTCATTGCTCAAAGTGGATGGAATAATGAAGAAGGAGGACGACCTCAGAATTCTTCAGCATAAACCATCAGAAACTTGAACACGACTTGGGACTTGGGAGTTACAACAGGACAATGAACCCAAACACACATCAGAGCTGGTTGTGGAGGATAAAGCAGGCTAACATTAAGCTTAAAACAAGTCCTGACTTCAACCCGATGGACCTTGCTTATAAGTCAAGTCCATGCCAAGAAAAAAAAAACTAATTTAACTGAATTCTACCAATTCTACCATGAAGAGTCATGAAATATCCAAACAGAATGCTGCTAGAAGCTTGTTCATGGTGAACAAAAATGTTTGGTCGAGGTGAATCTTGCAAAGAGACATTTTACCCAAATATTAGGTGTGTTGTATGTATAGTTTTGACCCTGTATGGATAATTTTGACCCTGTGTTGATTTCAGAAAACCCAAAGAAAATTAAAACTTGTGCACCAAATTTTAGTGTTTTTTTTTTTTATTAAAGCTGTATGCTGTACAATCATTCTGCCACAGAAAAAGAACAGTTCAGAGAAATTACTGAAAGCCCAAATATTGCCATGACATTCATATCCAAGATGACATTCATGTCACTGGACGTAAACTTTTGACTACAACTGTTCATGACACTGATGTATTGTATTAACAAGATATCCACTCACCGGCCACTTTAATAGGAACTTGTTCTTGATTCTAAGATTCCTGTTCTTGGCTGCAGGAGTGGAACCCAATGTGTTCTTCTGTTTGCTGTTGCATGCTGAGATGCTTTTCTGCTCACCACAGTTGTAAAGAGTTGCTATGAGTTACTATAGCCTTCCTGGCAAAAAAAAAAAAAAAAACTCGAACCAATCTGGTCATTTTCCTCTGACCTCTCTTATCAACAAGGTGCTTGTTTCCACCCACAGAACTGTCGCTCACTTACTCGATGTTCTTTTTTGTTTTTCACACCATTCTGTGTAAACTCTACAGACTGTTGTGTGTGAAAACCCCAGGAGATCAGGAGCAGTTTCTGAAATACTCAAACCAATCCATCTGGCTCAAACCGACACCCATACCACAGTGAAAGAAAGTCACACTTTGAGATCACAATTTTTCCCCATTCTGATATTTGAACATTGTGAATATTAATTAACTGAAGCTCTTGATTTGTATCTGCATGATTTGACGTATTGTGCTGCTGTCAAGGGATCGGCTGATTACAGAACCGCATCAAACAGCAGGTGGGTCGACCTAATAAAGTGGCCGCTGAGTGCAGTCGAAACATGCACAACACTCGTCACAGTAAGGTGCTGTCTTTGATAGATGTCCCAGTAGAAATCCAAAAGTCATTCTACGTGTTCCTCATCTATTTTCCCGGTTATATGTTTGTACGGCGTTCTTACATAACTCAGTGTGCACCGGGTAATCTCATTCCTGTATTATAACTCAATTACACCCCTGGGTTGATGCTTTTTGTAATGTCTGAACTCCTGAGTAATCATAGAGGCATGAACTGCGAATCTCATCCCCGCTCCAATTCTCTGCAATCTCAGCCAGATCTGTTCAATAGTCTGAGAATCATGTATACGTTGAATAAATTAAACACCCAGGTCTGCCTTACAAATGTCATGATTGTCATGCATAGTGGTAAATCTACTCTTTTTGCTTCCTGCCTTGTGGCAGTATGCTTTGAACACCGGAACATTCTACCCCTCCATACTTGGTGTATAAAATCATAACTAACAAGGGAACCATTGGTCAAAGGTGGCTTCAGAGATGAGGATTTCTAAAGCTCCATTTCACTCTTAAACCCAGCCACTGGGGAAGTGCAGAGCCACAAATGCTTCTTATCCTCCTCGAGGCTTCTTTGCACATCACAGAGTTATTTTAGTGGATTTAAGCTGGCCAGCAGCAACGATCTGAAAAAAAAAAAAAGGAAAGACTCTGGGTGATATTTGCAGTCCTGCCGCTGTTATTTATAATAAGTCATAAAACTCACGAGTCAGCAAAGCTACAACAGACATTTGTTTGGATGACAAAATAAGCTAAGTGTAGCTAATAGTATAAGGACGAATATTTTGCCAGTTATGCATAACACATCTTTCATGCTGTGTGACATGTATGTTTGGAGTGAGTTAGACCAGGATATATATATATATATATATATATATATATATATATATATATATACACACACATACATACATACACACACAAACATACATTTTCCCTAACCGCTTATCCTGTTCTACAGGGTCGCAGGCAAGCTGGAGCCTATCCCAGCTGACTACGGGCGAAAGGCGGGGTACACCCTGGACAAGTCGCCAGGTCATCACAGGGCTGACACATAGACACAGACAACCATTCACACTCACATTCACACCTACGGTCAATTTAGAGTCACCAGTTAACCTAACCTGCATGTCTTTGGACTGTAGGGGAAACCAGAGCACCCGGAGGAAACCCACGCGGACATGGAGAGAGCATGCAAACTCCACACAGAAAGGACCCCATCAGCCACTGGTCTCGAACCCAGAACCTTCTTGCTGTGAGGCGACAGCGCTAACCACTACATCACCGTGCCACCTGTTCCAAAGGTGCTTATATTTAATATAACAGCACTGGTCCATTGTTCCACTGAAAGCATAAAGACAGTAAATTTAGAAATATTATCAGCTGACATGGCAAACAATACATTGTTCAGGAACATAACTTCTGGCTTAAAATATGAAAGCTGGTCAGATGAAGATGAAAAGGAAGAAGGGAAGCTCATTTCATCGTATGCACCTTGAAATGTACAAATCATTGTGAGCAATGACTGTAGATTCTCTGGGCTCTATTTCCAATTGAACAAAAATCAACAAATTATTTGGACATATTGCGTCCAAGATGTCAGTTACTCAATTCTAATTTCTTATTTATACAACTGTTCCATAAAAGCAATATCTACCTTGCAATTGTGCTGTTATAGTGAATATTAGGATGCGTATTGCTGCATTAGCACACTGTTGTCTCACAGTAAGAAGGTTCTGGGTTCGAGCCCAGTGGCTGACGGGGGCCTGTGTGGAGTTTGCATGTTCTCCCCGTGTATAGGTGGGTTTCCTCCGGGTGCTCCGGTTTCCCCTACAGTCCAAAGACATGCAGGTTAGGCTAATTGGTGGCTTTAAATTGGCCGTAGGTATGAATGTGAGTGTGAATGGTTGTGTGTCTGTATGTGTCAGCCCTGGGATGATTTGGCATCTTGTCCAGGGTGTACTGTACCCTGCCTCTCGCCCATAGTCAGCTGGGATAGGTTCCAGCTTGCCCGCAACCCTGCACAGAATAAGCAGCTATGGATAATGGATGGATGGATTAATTATATTCATTCATGACCACATTGTATTATAAGTTCTATTTCTAGTTCTGTAACAAATTAAAAGTTCTATTGGTGTCATAACAATATTATATACACTGCAGAATTTTGGCAATATTATATGTATACTATAGTATATGTTCTGTGGTTGTCATGACTTTAGATGCAAAAGTCTTAGGCACATGTAAAGAAATGCTGGAGACCAAAAATGGCTTCAAAAATAATGAAATGAAATATTTCAACATTAAAAAAAATACTATAAACAGTCATCAGTAAGCCATAATAAATGAAACAAAGTCAATATTTGGTGTAAGACGACCCTTTGCTTTAAAAAAAAAAATAGTAGTCTCACAGTTCTTCTAGACACTTTGACTGTCACATTCGCTTCTTAATTTTGCACCAAAACCCAGTCGCCTTCATTATGTTTTCTTTTTTAATCTGCAAGTGCTCTCTTAATATGTAATATGCTGCTCAGATGCAAACATGGCGGCATGGTGGTGTAGTGGTTAGCGCTGTCGCCTCACAGCAAGAAGGTCCGGGTTCGAGCCCCGTGGCCGGCGAGGGCCTTTCTGTGCGGAGTTTGCATGTTCTCCCCGTGTCCGCGTGGGTTTCCTCCGGGTGCTCCGGTTTCCCCCACAGTCCAAAGACATGCAGGTTAGGTTAACTGGTGACTCTAAATTGACCGTAGGTGTGAATGTGAGTGTGAATGGTTGTCTGTGTCTATGTGTCAGCCCTGTGATGACCTGGTGACTTGTCCAGGGTGTACCCCGCCTTTCGCCCGTAGTCAGCTGGGATAGGCTCCAGCTTGCCTGCGACCCTGTAGAACAGGATAAAGCGGCTAGAGATAATGAGATGAGATACAAACATCTTTTTCTATAACATTTAACTTTGTGCTGGAAAAAAACCCAAACATTTGGAACTCTAAAATGTTTTTGCGGTGCTTTGACTCGATAATGTAGAAGTCATAAAATCGAAATCTGTAACAAAGTTTGTATGAGAAAAAAAATAGGGTGCCTAAGACTTTTACACAGTACTGTATATAGGTTTGTACGCACCTTATATCTAATTCAATGGTTTTTCTTTTTTTTCTATTAATTAAAAGTCACTTTGTGTCTTAAAGTAATGATGGATGTCGTTTCTCTTTACTTAGTCGAACGGTTCTTGACATAATATGGATTAATACAGTTGTGTTGTTGAATATGGCTATTTACTTATCGTATTTTATTACTTACTGTTTACTGTTTGATCTCAAATGCATTAAGAAGGCAAGAAATTGCACTAATTAACTTTTGACGAGGCACAGCTGTTAATTGAAAAGCGTTCCAGGTGACTCCCTCATGAAGCTGGTTAAGATAACGCCAATAGTGTGTAAAGAGTCATCAAGGTAAACACTGGCTACGTTGAAGGATCTAAAATCTGAAACTGATTTTGTTTAGTTTTGATGTCTTCAATATTGTTCTACAGTGTACAAATCATTAGCCATCTCACAATGATTTCTACATTCCAAAGCATGCATACAGTTAAATTAGCTTCCTTTCTTCATTTTTATCTTCATCTGACAAGTCAAGTTTATTTCTATAGCGCTTTTAACAATAGACATTGTCGCAAAGCAGTTTTACAGAATTTGAATGACTTTAAACATGAGCTAATTTTATCCCTAATCTATCCCCAATGAGCAAGCCTGTGGCGACGGTGGCAAGGAAAAACTCCCTCAGACGACATGAGGAAGAAACCTCGAGAGGAGCCAGACTCAAAAGGGAACCCATCCTCATTTGGGTGACAACAGACAGCCTGACTATAACATTAACAGTTTTAACATGAAGTCAGTTTTGTTGATGTTATAAACTCTTCATTGATGGAAACTTGAGTACAAAACTGCTCATGACAACTGCAGTCCTAAAGTTAGCAAGTCAACTGTAGTCCTCAGACATAAAAGCATTACTGTAAGAGTCCAGAGCGTCTTCCAAGTGCGACTTTCAACTGTCCAAATGGAGCCGTCCTCCACAGGAGCGATGCGATGAGACTCCAACCAGACAAGCTTTCATATTCTAAATCAGATGTTATATTCCCGAAGAATGTATTGTTTGCTATGTCAGCTGATTATCTTGCTAACTCTACTGTACTGGTGTAATGATATATATATATATATATATATATATATATATATATATATATATCATCTCATCTCATTATCTCTAGCCGCTCCATCCCTCTACAGGGTCGCAGGCAAGATGGAGCCCATCCCAGCCGACTACGGGCGAAAGGCGGGGTACACCCTGGACAAGTCGCCAGGTCATCACAGGGCCGACACATAGACACAGACAGCCATTCACACTCACATTCACACCTACGCTCAATTTAGAGTCACCAGTTAACCTAACCTGCATGTCTTTGGACTGTGGGGGAAACCGGAGCACCCGGAGGAAACCCACGCGGACACACTCTAGATGTCATGGCCAGGTTATATTGCATATCGAGCTGTGGGGTGACTTTATGGAACAGACTGGAGACAGAAATAAAACAAAGTGCAAATATAAATCTGTTTAAAAAAAAGTAAAAAAAAAAATTTTTAAACAAGTATATAGAAGAGGAAGTATGTTAACGGAGGATGATGAGCGATAAATAGAATAGGGTTGATTGTTATATTACAACCCCGATTCCAAAAAAGTTGGGACAAAGTACAAATTGTAAATAAAAATGGAATGCAATGATGTGGAAGTTTCAAAATTCCATATTTTATTCAGACTAGAACATAGATGACATATCAAATGTTTTAACTGAGAAAATGTATCATTTAAAGAGAAAAATTAGGTGATTTTAAATTTCATGACAACAACACATCTCAAAAAAGTTGGGACAAGGCCATGTTTACCACTGTGAGACATCCCCTTTTCTCTTTATAACAGTCTGTAAACGTCTGGGGACTGAGGAGACAAGTTGCTCAAGTTTAGGGACAGGAATGTTAACCCATTCTTGTCTAATGTAGGATTCTAGTTGCTCAACTGTCTTAGGTCTTTTTTGTCGTATCTTCCGTTTTATGATGCACCAAATGTTTTCTATGGGTGAAAGATCTGGACTGCAGGCTGGCCAGTTCAGTACCCGGACCCTTCTTCTACGCAGCCATGATGCTGTAACTGATGCAGTATGTGGTTTGGCATTGCCATGTTGGAAAATGCAAGGTCTTCCCTGAAAGAGACGTCGTCTGGATGGGAGCATATGTTGCTCTAGAACCTGGATATACCTTTCAGCATTGATGGTGTCTTTCCAGATGTGTAAGCTGCCCATGCCACACGCACTAATGCAACCCCATACCATCAGAGATGCAGGCTTCTGACCTGAGCACTGATGACAACTTGGGTCGTCCTTCTCCTCTTTAGTCCGAATGACACGGTGTCCCTGATTTCTATAAAGAACTTCAAATTTTGATTCGTCTGACCACAGAACAGTTTTCCACTTTGTCACAGTCCATTTTAAATGAGCCTTGGCCCAGAGAAGACGTCTGCGCTTCTGGATCATGTTTAGATACGGCTTCTTCTTTGAACTATAGAGTTTTAGCTGGCAACGGCGGATGGCACGGTGAATTGTGTTCACAGATAATGTTCTCTGGAAATATTCCTGAGCCCATTTTGTGATTTCCAATACAGAAGCATGCCTGTATGTGATGCAGTGCCGTCTAAGGGCCCGAAGATCACGGGCACCCAGTATGGTTTTCCGGCCTTGACCCTTACGCACAGAGATTCTTCCAGATTCTCTGAATCTTTTGATGATATTATGCACTGTAGATGATGATATGTTCAAACTCTTTGCAATTTTACACTGTCGAACTCCTTTCTGATATTGCTCCACTATTTGTCGGCACAGAATTAGGGGGATTGGTGATCCTCTTCCCATCTTTACTTCTGAGAGCCACTGCCACGCCAAGATGCTCTTTTTATACCCAGTCATGTTAATGGCCTATTGCCAATTGACCTAATGAGTTGCAATTTGGTCCTCCAGCTGTTCCTTTTTTGTACCTTTAACTTTTCCAGCCTCTTATTGCCCCTGTCCCAACTTTTTTGAGATGTGTTGCTGTCATGAAATTTCAAATGAGCCAATATTTGGCATGAAATTTCAAAATGTCTCACTTTCGACATTTGATATGTTGTCTATGTTCTATTGTGAATACAATATCAGTTTTTGAGATTTGTAAATTATTGCATTCCATTTTTATTTACAATTTGTACTTTGTCCCAACTTTTTTGGAATCAGGGTTGTAGAACTAACTTAGTATATGGTATATATTTGTTTATGGGGATAGTTTATATATTCATATTTACAGGAATAGGTATGTAGTAGATATTTATTTTTGTAATTATATATTTATATAGATATTTATGAAGTGTATATATGGTATGTAGTATATATTTTTGTAATTATATATTTACATAGATATTCATGAAGTGTATATATGGTATATATGTTTATAGGTGTATTAATGTAGTTTGGATTTCGAGGTAGTTAAAAAGGGGTGGGAAATTTAAAAAAGTATTGTACTTCTTCCCCCTCCTTTTTCGAACAATGTGCGGTGTTTTGTAATGTCTTAGCTCTTTATGTTATTTTATTTATTTTTTTTAATTTCTCGTTTTCTTTCTTTTGTATGTACAAATAGTTACATACATTTTTTATACATGTTCGAAATAAAAATTAATTAATTCATTCAAAAAAAATAAATTCATTCATTCATTCATATTATCCCTGTTAGTATTTTTCAAAAATGAGACATAAAGTGATAAAAAAAAAACATGATAACTTTTTGATGAGTGTGTTTGATTTGTGATTATGATCTATAGTTAGAGCAGAATATGAGAAAGAAGGAGAATATTAATTGCTAAAAGCCACTGCCGAAGGGATTGTTTGATTGTGGATGCCTTAGCAGGGAGAGTCAGAGGGAGGCAGGGAGGGAGGGGGAGTGCTAATTGCTAATTCAGAACCATGGCGTGAGATTTTCTTTTCTCACTAGGAGCTTTAGCACATATATTCTCCCTTGCAGCAGCAGCAGAAGGTCTGGCAGTCTTTTAATCCCCTCACACACACCATCAGCTAGTGCATGCAGGCAAGATGCTTAGTGGTGGCACATAAGCTGCCTCCAGGAGAGAAGGTCTCTTGCACTAATTAGACTTGCTGCATTTAGAGGCTTGTGAGGGTGTGAAAGGGTCTAAAATATAACCTCTCTGATCTTTCCTTCTTTCTTTCCATCTCTTTAATTTCTTTTTCACCTCTATCCTGCGCGCATATTGTCATTAGCTTTGGTGGATTCCGCATTTCAACTCCAGGGGTCATGGAGAGGACGAACCAAATAAAATTGTTGTGTCGTTCATCACCATCCTCCACACATCCATTTCTTTTCCAGTCACCTCCAACAAAACGTCACTCATGGATATCTTTCTGTTGCCCTTTCCTCCGTCCATCCTTCAGGGTCTGGTAATCTTCATCTACACCCAGAAAGTCAGTTTCAGCCACAAAGACAGCACTAGATTCTCATTTCTCTTGTTCTCCTTCTCTCGGTCTCTCGATCCATGCTTATTATTGATTCAGAGAGGTGAGATTCTGAAATCGATACGCACCTCTCGACATTCATGGAAAGGCGAGAGGAATTTAATTCCACACAAAATGGCGTTGGCTCCATACGAGTCCAGTACTTGGGGTTGTAGGTTGATGAAGTTAATCATCATTCCATTTTGGTAAATGACTGTGCCCTCCAGTGGCCTTGAGCATGTTATGAGTTGCACGCATATGTGGATGAAGAAAGAAGCAATGGAGGAGGAGACGAGGGGGGATGGAAAACACATGCTCCTATTGATTTTGTAGTTTGCAAATTAATATTAATTTATGAATACAAACTCATAGCAGATGCTATGGGCTTGAGGTTAACTCATGTGGTCAAATCTACCAGTCTACATTGTTCTACATTGCAACCTCATTACATCCATCCATTATCCGTAACCGCTTATCCTGTGCAGGGTTGCGGGCAAGCAGGAGCCTATCCCAGTTGACTGTGGGCGAGAGGCGGGGTACACCCTGGACAAGTCACCAGGTCATCGCAGGACTGAGACATAGAAACAAACAACCATTCACACTCACACCTACGGTCAATTTAGAGCCACTATTTAGCCTAACCTGCATGTCTTTGGACTGTCAGGGAAACCAGAGCACCCGGAGGAAACCCATGCAGACACAGGGAAAACATGCAAACTCCACACAGAAAGGCCCCCATCGGCCACTGGATTCGAACCCAGAACCTTCTTAAAGATATTTTTTTAGGCTTTTTCACCTCCACTGGATAGGACAGTGCAGAGACAGGACAGGAAATGATTGGGAGAGAGAGACGGGGAGGGACCGGGAAACGACCCCGGGCCGGAACCGAACCCAGGTCCCCGGACCCATGGCACGGCGCCCTAGCCACCTGAGCCACGACGCCCCCCAGAACCTTCTTGCTGTGAGGCAAGCGTGCTAACCACTACACCACCATGCCGCCCAACCTCATTACAGTAGGTCACATTTGTTCGTAATACTTCCAGCAAATTTTTTCATACAATCAGTGTACAATCAAAGACATGCAGATTGGGTAAAATACCCAGCCACTGGGGTTGCACAAACCAGTGCATACTTAGTGCCAGTCCCAAGCTCGGATAGATTGGGAAGGGTTGCGTCAGGAAAGGTATCTGGTGTAAAACCTATGCCAAATCAAATATGCGGAACAGATCCGCTGTGGCAACCCCTAACGGGAGCTGCTGAAAGAAGAAGAAGAAGAAGAAGAAGAAGAAGAAGAAGAAGCGTGAAAAGAATAACAGTGATCTATCCATGGACGGACACGGACACAGTGCATCTCCAAACCCAACAGCACATCCATGAATTCATCCTCAATCAGAAACAACTCATTAGGAATAACAAGTTAAATGGACTTAGTGCCTGTTTTAAAGTCCCAACCCTCCAATCCCCCCCCCCCCCCCCCCCCCCCGGCCCCTGCAACAGCACAGCTCTCCCCCACTCTTCACCATCTCTTACTTTTAAAAATTAATTCACACAACGGTGACCCCTTAGCCTTTTCCATCTCTGGCAGGGCTGCAGCTCCTCTTCCTCCTCCCATGCTCGCATCAACACACTCAGCTGAAGCCCCCAGCATCCTCTGCTTTAGCCATCAGATTACGTCCAGCCTGCATTTTTATCCTTCACATGTGACAATCCTTCTCTCCAGCTGTTAACACCTGTGTCCTTCTACCAAAGTTATGTATGCCCGATGTGCTATTTAACCATTTCATGGTTTGTTTGGGGTTTTTTTTTCCCTATAATGTAAGAGTCACATTTAGAGCCAAAACAAAGCAAAAGTAAAATATATATTTATTTCCAGGACAATTGAGCAGCAGACTTGTTCAATATAGTCCTTTTACAAATCACTTTTACCAATCTAATGATGGAATGTTTTCACATGGCCGAAATGTTCACTGTCGATGTGCTACTGGTCAAACAGTTTTGAACATGTCTGCACTGCAGTGGCGGCTGGTAGTCTTTCAAACAGGGGAGGCTGGTTGGTTACGATATTTCCAGATTTTAAAAGAAAAAAGAAAAAAAAACATCAATTTTGCCCATACTCTTGCCTCTGATCTGGCTGATTGTTGGCAGGGTCACAAACTGTGAAATAACAGGTTCTTTTGGCCCATTAGCCTACTGTCCAATATACATGATGGTGGTGTTGGGGGGGGGGGGGGGGTATATTTTAACATTTTATATTTTAAAATTGTGGCATGTTGTTTAAAGCAGAGTGTTCTGGAATAGGCACAAGCACTGACCTTGGGGAGCCAAACATAGAGCTGGGTGCCACACATTTCATTCAATGACACTTTCCCTATATTTTACTTATTTTGACTGAGAAATGTTTTATTGGCAATTTTGATAACCCTTCACTTTTAATCCAGGTCTGTAGTGTGAAATGTTCTCGGCTGTGTTTTTGTTTAAAAATGTTTTCCAAATTGTAGCTGTGTTTAATTCATATCCAGAGAAATATATATTCCAATATAATATACTCAGCATAAACATTTTAAATAGATTCTATATTTTTGGTCCATCCATGACATATTACTAAAGTAGCCTATTTACTGTTGTTGATGTGGGTCACTTGCTGTTAGCCAATTCACTTTCTCGTACCAGGAGAGCTGAAAGGAACGAGTATTATTCCCTACCTTTTTCACCAAGTCAATTTGAGGCGTTGGTCTACCCTGCTCTTTAATTTTAATTTTTTCCTCGAAAGGAAGACTGGCAAATGGCTTCGCCAAAATTAAATCAGCAATGCTTGGCATTCGTGCGCAGCTTTCTTGCTAGCTGACTAGCCCCCTCAAGTTCAAGTTCAGTCACTCAAATAAACAAAATTTCTGGAACTAAGATAGCAAACTAGACAACACTATATTTACACTTTATTTACAATGAAAATATATACAAACTAAAAAAGCTGGTAGAAACCGTATGTAATGAATGAAATCGAAATGTAAGCTGATCTCTTACAATACACCACAGCACTTGCGAATCCGCATGGGACTGAACTGAAATTCACCGCTGCCTGTCTATATTTGAAACGAGCTGTCAATCAAAGAAAATATCCGGCCGCTTTCACCAATCACCAGTCTCCTCGCGGAAACTGCCATGTCCCTCCCACTGTGAGGCTGGGAGTCCGTGGGCGGGTGTTTTCGCAGTATTTGTCCAATAACCGTCTTGCATTTTGATATTGAAAGTGCATAGCTCCCAAATTCCATTGAAGTCCACTGAGGCTGGGCTGCATCGCGTTGTCACGAGGGGGAAAAACTCACGCACACATTAGGCGAACTGGGGAAAGTTATAACGGAATGATTTCGCACTGTAGTTGGGTTGAGCACATATATTTCTATGATTCTGGATCTGAAATAGCAATGTTATAAGGTCGGCTATAACATAAGCCTAGCGCAATTCATCTTACACGATGTTCGTCATTTTTAGAGGAGGCTGAGCCTCCCTCATTGTCTTAGAGCAATCGCCCGTGCTGCACTGACAGGCGATGGGAAGCAAAGCAAGTGCAGATTTTTTTAACTGTCAAAATCATTAGCATTAGGTCTAAAGTAGAAAGATTTGCAAAATATTAGATTTTACCGACTTATCTGTAGGCTGTTTAATATTTTTTCAGTCTAAATTTCTGTTTTTTTTTCTTCTATCTTTTGGGCAAAAACCGAAAGTCCTGTTTCAAATAATCTACATATATATATTTAATTGATGTTGGAGAGTTATTATAATACATATACACACTCTTCATCCCAGCATTAGCGAAGTCCAACGTGAGCTTACCTGTGACTCTGTGCTGTTAGCGTGGCAGTCCAGTTACCTTCTTGGCGGTGTAGCATTCAGCAGTAGCATTAGCGAAGTCCAACATGAGCTTACCTGCGACTCGGTGCTGTTAGCATGGCAGTCCAGTTACCTTCTTGGTGGTGTAGCATTCAGCAGTAGCGTTAGCGAAGTCCAACGTGAGCTTACCTGCAACTCGGTGCTGTTAGCGTGGCAGTCCAGTTACCTTCTAGGCAGAGTAGCATTCAGCAGTAGCATTAGCGAAGGCTAACGCATGCTTACCTGTGAATCTGTGCTGTTAGCGTGGCAGTCCAGTTACCTTCTTGGCGGTGTAGCATTCAGCAGTAGCGTTAGCGAAGACTAACATGAGCTTACCTGCGACTCGGTGCTGTTAGCATGGCAGTCCAGTTACCTTCTTGGCGGTGTAGCATTCAGCAGTAGCGTTAGCGAAGTCCAACGTGAGCTTACCTGCAACTCGGTGCTGTTAGCGTGGCAGTCCAGTTACCTTCTAGGCAGTATAGCATTCAGCAGTAGCATTAGCGAAGGCCAACGCGAGCTTACCTGTGACTCTGTGCTGTTAGCGTGGCAGTCCAGTTACCTTCTTGGCGGTGTAGCATTCAGCAGTAGCATTAGCAAAGTCCAAAATGAGCTTACCTGTGACTCTGTGCTGTTAGCGTGGCAGTCCAGTTACCTTCTTGGCGGTGTAGCATTCAGCAGTAGCATTAGCAAAGTCCAAGGTGAGCTTACCTGTGACTCGGTGCTGTTAGCGTGGCAGTCCAGTTACCTTCTAGGCAGTGTAGCATTCAGCAGTAGCATTAGCGAAGGCCAACGCACGCTTACCTGTGACTCTGTGCTGTTAGCATGGCAGTCCAGTTACCTTCTTGGCGGTGTAGCATTCAGCAGTAGCGTTAGCGAAGTCCAACGTGAGCTTACCTGCGACTCTGTGCTGTTAGCATGGCAGTCCAGTTACCTTCTAGGCAGTGTAGCATTCAGCAGTAGCATTAGCGAAGGCCAATGCAAGCTTACCTGCAACTCGGTGCTGTTAGTGCAGCAGTCCAGTTACCTTCTTGGCAGTGAAGCATTCAGCAGTAGCATTAGCGAAGGCCAATGTGAGCTTACCTGTGACTCGGTGCTGTTAACATGGCAGTCCAGTTACCTTCTAGGCAGTGTAGCATTCAGCAGTAGCATTAGCGAAGGCCAACGCAAACTTACCTGTGACTCTGTGCTGTTAGCGTGGCAGTCCAGTTACTTTCTAGGCAGTGTAGTGTTAGCCAAGGCCAATGCTAGCGCAGTCAAGCCGAATATGATTATTATTGTTACTATTATTTTCCCTGTGTAATTTACTTAGTTACTTTTAAAATCAACATCCACAATTACACACACCGGACCGACCTATCAGCCAAAATTCTCTCAAAATCTTACGTTTTTAATGAAGCAAACCTCACCACCATATTTGTTTATAAACGGTCACAGTCACTCACTAGCATGGAAGTTTTACATCCCCGATGTTGTCTCTTCCAGTTTTTCGATGTTTGTTGGTATGTTTTTCTCTTGTAAATATGCCTGAAGAATCTATAATGACGTTTTGGTAGCCTTTCGGGTGTTCAGCGCGTCTTTAATTTCAGTTTTTAGTTCATTTATTTAGTGCTTAATTATAGCATAGCTAATCTGAGCAGTAGCACTGGATTAACCTCGTCTTCTCTCTTTCGCAGCCAACAAAGAAATGATTGTGTGCAGCAGAAAAGTTTTGTTATTGGATATTCGCATGAGCTCCAACGTGTGACATTGTGTTGTCTTGACAACGTGCAATATTATAACAATATGCACGCTCATTCTCCATTGGCGAGAGTGGCGTAATACATATGACAATATTGCATACCATCAATAAAACCTACTAGAAGGGAACAGAACACATGTTTTTATTCCACGGAAAAAGTGTCATGTATGTATAATAATGGTTAATATTGGAATGTTCAAAACACCGACTCAAATCATTCCAGGTTCACACTTTGGCTCATCTGCCATTTTGAGCAGGAAAAGAAGACTGGTCTTTTAGCATATTTTTGACTGAGAACGTATTTCTGAGCTCCAACTAACATCCTTCAGCAGTAAACTGTGGAGCTCCTACGCAAAACTTGCACAGATTTGTCAGGTCTGATGCAAGTCAGTAATAATTTGGCGATACACAAAGTCTATGGTGATGGAGATGCAGGTGAAAACACACAATAGTTCAGTCAATTCACAGAAAGATGCAGACTAGATGACAAGATGATTAGTATAATTAAATACGCTCACTCACTAGCAGCATCTGCCAATGACAGAGTGAACCTCAGTTACCCGCGATAGGGACAAGACCTTTACTGCAACACAGAAGAGTACACCGTCTGTGAAAATGCTCATTTAGCAAGTTGCTTCCACAACGGAAAGGCATTTTTAACAAGGTCATAATTAGCATGCTGGTTAACATTTATGTACAGTAGCAGTCAAAGGTTTGTACATCCCTACTCATTCATAGGTGTTTCTGTATTTTGACCATTTTCTAGATTGTAGAATAATACTGAAGACAACAAAACTATGAAACAACATATCGTCTCATCTCATTATCTGTAGCCGCTTTATCCTGTTCTACAGGGTTGCAGGCAAGCTGGAGCCTATCCCAGCTGACTATGGGCGAAAGGCGGGGTACACCCTGGACAAGTCGCCAGGTCATCACAGGGCTGACACACAGACACAGACAACCATTCACACTCACATTCACACCTACGCTCAATTTAGAGTCACCAGTTAACCTAACCTGCATGTCTTTGGACTGTGGGGGAAACCGGAGCACCCGGAGGAAACCCACGCGGACACGGGGAGAACATGCAAACTCCACACAGAAAGGCCCTCGCCGGCCACGGGGCTCGAACCCGGACCTTCTTGCTGTGAGGCAACAGCGCTAACCACTACACCACCGTGCCGCCATGAAACAACATATGGAACATATATGGAATTATGTGGTAAAGAAAAAAAAAACTGTTAAATAAAAATATATTTATTTCATAGTTTAGATTCTAAAAATTCATTTCTTGAAGCTAATTTAACCATACTGTTAGCAAACCAATTGGTTTCGCCTGAACCAATCAGTTTGCTAACCAATTGGTTTGCTAACATTGATCACACCATGTCAAAATCAAACCCCCAATGCTACGCCCACCAAGTCTCCTGACTTGGAAAAAACTGCTGTTTGTATAAATTCTAAAGGCAATGAGCACCTACTGTACTCCTCAACAGACAATGCATGGCTTCTTTGCGTTGAGCGTTCCAAATCTTCTTGCAACAAATCAAATATATAACCGAGATTCTCTACCAAATTAGTACCGATGTTGAAGTTCTGTCTCATTGTATCGAAGTAACTCGTTTGGTCCTCGTCCGAATTGTTTTGGATGGCGTGCATTAACAATCAGGAACATCCCAACAGCGTTCTCAACGCTGCTTAGGTTATTCTTCAAAGTAACCACTGTTTACCTGGATGACTCTTTATACACTATTGGCATTATCTTAAGCCTGGCGCACACAGACTATTTTCCGTCGCTTGGTCGTGCAACTTTTTGATGCAAGCGAAAAACTGCTTCGTGTGTAGGTATTTGCGACGGCGATTTTTTTTTTTGTTGCTTGCGACAGATTGCAGGTATCAAACATGCTTGATATTCTGCGACAAAAAAAATAAATCACCAGTTGCTGACTTGCTGCAGAGACATCATTGCGTGTGAGTGTCTTTGTGATAATGAAGCGATCACCTCCAAAGGCTAAGCCAATCCCCACCTGCGAAGTAGTCATGTGATTTCCACGTGACTTGCATCGCCCTCCCCAAATCACCCACTGGTCACAGATAACATGCACACGCAGCTACCTGAGAGGGGAAACTTGCTTCCAAAAGTCGCAATGTGAGAAGTCGCCCGTGTGCGCCGGGCTTTAACCAGCTTCATGAGGTAGTCACCTGGATCCGGTTGTTCAAAGCATGGTTATCTTTTAACCAATGGTTAAATCACTATTTAACATAATGTTAACTATAACCTACTGTTAAACTGTTGTTCAAAACTCTGTTAAAGTTAAGTCAAAAAGTCAAAGTCCCTTCCCACGCCATGTGGCGCATAGGGCAGCACCGACCTCCATTTCCATAGCCCTCAGCCTCTCACATAGCTAGGGTTACAGTGGGGGGCTGGTCCTCTGGTAACCACGAGAGTTTGACTCCCCACTCACATCTGTATTGCAGCGTACCTTGCCAAACAGCAGTAGGTACCATTTTTATGATGGTCTTTGGTATGACCCGCCCATGAGTAGAACTCCCGATCGAGAGGCGGACATGCCAACCACTAGGCCAACTCACGGTTTTGTTAAAGTTAACCAAGTGGTTAAAGTTAACACACCTCCCAGCCTCCGTTATCTTTTAACCAAGTGGTTATGTAAACATCAAAATGGTGTTCATCTTCCACGCGAATGCTGCTGGCATGTTCCTGATTGTTAATGCACACCATCCAAAACAATTCAGACGAGTCCAAACAAGTTACTTCGAGACAATGAGACAGAACTACAACATCGGTCCCAATTTGGTAGAGAATCGCTCTGTTATATATTCGATTTGTTGCAAGAAGATTTGGAACGCCCAACACGAAGAAGCCATGCATTGTCCATTGAGGAGCATGTGCTTATTGCCCTTAGAGTTTATGCAAGCAGCAGGGGTTTTTTCCAAGTCAGGAGACTTAGTGGGCGTAGCATTGTGGCACTGATTTTGACACAGTGTGACATCATAACCAACTGGTTTGCTAACGGTATGGTTAAATTAGCTTCAAGAAACGATTTTTTAACGGCTGGTTAACTAACAGCAGGTTAAAATTTTAACGAATAACCATGTCTTGAACAACCGGGCCTTGGAATACTTTTCAACTAACTGGTGTGCCTCGTCAAAAGTTAATTAGTGCAATTTCTTGCCTTCTTAATGCATTTGAGATCAAATAGTAAATAATAAAATATGGTAAGTAAATAGCCCTATTCAACACCACAACTGTAGTAATCCATATTATGTCAAGAACCGTTCGACTAAGTAAAGAGTAATGACGTCCATCATTACTTTGACATGAAGTGGCTTTTAATTTAAAAAAAAAAAAATAAAGACTAATCCAGTGATTTTAAGGTGTGTCCAAACTTTTGACTGGTACTTTATATAAAACTGTTAAATTTATTTGTAAAATCTAACCTAAAGCATTTTGGACTGCATTGCATTTTGAGTTACTGTTTATTTCATGACATGGGCAACCCAACACATCCAGAGACATTTGGTAAAATTTCACTGATGTATTTATACCTTCCTGCATCCCAGACTTTCCTGATTACTTGCATTGTTTATTAGAAAAACCTAACTTCTACCTACAGCGCATCCTGTGTGAAGGAGATAAGGACTAAAAAATTTTCACCAGATGCTCAACAGGCGTGAAGGTGAGTAAACAAATTATCATCGTTCTCCTCGAAACGAAGTGCTCTTTTAAAAGAAGTGACATAGTATGTCCTTTGGGAAATGTTCAGTGCCGCTTGGAAAGTACTGGCAGTAATATATAAAACCAGCACTGGAGAACCTCACTGGTTCAACAAATTAATGATGCTATCTGAAAGGAGTGGGCCAAGCCAAGACAGATAATGCAACTGTATGCATATTTATAGCTAGTATGCATCCGCCCAAACCCAATGTGTTTGGATGGGCTCGCTTTTAGTTGATTACTCACCGCCGTGAGTTGCATCTACTCAAGTGGCAAATGTATTAGAAAATGTTGGACACCTACCAAAGGGTGATCTAATGCAAATAGATACATTTAAAACAGCAAATCAAATATAAACTGAGGATAGGGGCCATAAAATTCTAAAGCGCTTTGACATTGTTGCCATCAAAGTTATTTCTAAGGTGAAGTTAAGGTATGAATTTGGATTTGTTAATTATAAATAGTATTAAAGTATTCTGGAACAAGAAAACTTTCCTAACTCATCTCATCTCATTATCTCTAGCCGCTTTATCCTTCTACAGGGTCGCAGGCAAGCTGGAGCCTATCCCAGCTGACTACGGGCAAAAGGCGGGGTACACCCTGGACAAGTCGCCAGGTCATCACAGGGCTGACACATAGACACAGACAACCATTCACATTCACACCTACGGTCAATTTAGAGTCACCAGTTAACCTAACCTGCATGTCTTTGGACTGTGGGGGAAACCGGAGCACCCGGAGGAAACCCACGCGGACACGGGGAGAACATGCAAACTCCGCACAAAAAGGCCCTCGCCGGCCACGGGGCTCGAACCCGGACGGCGACAGCGCTAACCACTACACCACCGTGCCACCCCCACTTACCTAACTATTATTATATATTATACAGTGTACTGTATATATTACCAGGGTGGCCAAGGTGAAGTATCTAGTGTGCTGCCCAGTCTTATGTTTTGGAAATTGAACAGACTCGCTTAAAGCTAGACGGCCTTTCGATTTCATAAAATTGGTGAAATTTAGTTACCTCTGAAATGTGGTCATTGTGATATATGTTTATTTCTGTAATATCTCACAAAATCTCAGGCCATTCTGTGGCTGGGAAGTTATTTAATTTGAGGGGATTCCTGAGCAAATAATGTGCATGAAATCGCTCGCTTCACACAGTCAAGCAGACAGAGGAAGTCCGTGTGCACATGCGCAGGTTTACCTTTGAGCATGCACTGACAGTTCCATCATTCTGTCGCTAAACGAACAGCTGATCACACCGAGGTGCTCGCTAACCGCCGATATTTATTTATTAGTTTGGTCCTGCGTTTCCTTTCCTTCTCATATACCATAACGTCTTTTCTTCTTCTCGCTTTCCGTTACTGTAGTCGGTCTTTCACATTTCATTCGCACACTCACGTCCTCCATTTTTCTCTCCTGTTTCAAATTTGTATCCCACAATGCCGTACGCAAACGGGGAAAGCCCATCACGTCATGCATGACGTAGTATCTTGTATTGGGTCATGGTGAAGCAGGAAAAAATAGCAGAGAATTTAGGGCCATGTGGCTCTAAATTGATTAACTGTTCTATTTAAAAACACCCTAATAAAATTGGAAGTCTGTGATTCGAATTCATTAGCTTTCGGTCCACTAAACAAAAATAACTGGGTGTCGGGGAAAATTCTTTTTATGACCTAAACTTGAAAAATCTGGAAGGCAGTCTACATTTAAAAAAGATAGCTAGCCTAATGTAATAAAACACTACAAGCTAGTTAGATACTTAAGTGCATTAATACAGACAAAAAGTATATTCATTCGTACATATGATATGAATTGGATATAGTCAGCCTTTTCTAAGAACGTGTCTGCTGTATCATATAATGTTTACAAAAAAGTTTGCAAGTTGTTGACCAATGCTTGGCTATAAGCTGTGGTGTTCTCTACTCTCATAGCACATAAAATATATTATTATACATACAGGCCAATTTTCCATGGAATAAAAATATGTATTCTATTCCCTTCTAGGGGGTTTATAGATAGCATGCTCCATATATTGTTCTCATATCGCTTATCCTCCATGTATTACGCCACTCTACCCAATGGAGAATGAGCGTGCAATATTGTTACATTAGTGCATGCTGTCAAGACAACATGACGTCATACATCGGAGTCATAAAACTTCCGCATTAGTGAGCAACAGTGACAATTTGTAAACAAACATGGCTGCCAGGTTTGCTACGTAAAAAATGGAAGCCTTTGAGAGAATTTGGGCTGTGTAGGTGTCGGTGTTGATTTTTAAAGTAACGAAGTAAATTACACAGGGAAAATAATAATAATAATATTCAGCTTGACTGCGCTAGCTTTGACCTTCACTAACACTACACCAGCTGGAAGGTAACTGGACTGCTGCATTAACAGCACTGAGTCGTGAGTAAGCTAGTGTTGGCCTTTGCTAATGCTACACCAACTGGAAGGTAACTGGACTGCCGCACTAACAGCACTGAGTTGTGAGTAAGCTAGCGTTGGCCTTTGCTAATGTTACACCAGCTGGAAGGTAACTGGACTGCCGCACTAACAGCACTGAGTTGTGAGTAAGCTAGCGTTGGCCTTTGCTAATGCTACACCAACTGGAAGGTAACTGGAGTGCTGCATTAACAGCACCGTGTCGTGAGTAAGCTAGTGTTGGCCTTTGCTAATGCTACACCAACTGGAAGGTAACTGGAGTGCTGCATTAAAAGCACCAAGTCGTGAGTAAGCTAGTGTTGGCCTTTGCTAATGCTACACCAGCTGGAAGGTAACTGGACTGCCGCATTAACAGCACCGAGTCGTGAGTAAGCTAATGTTGGCCTTTGCTAATGCTACACCAGCTGGAAGGTAACTGGACTGCCACATTAACAGCACCGAGTCGTGGGTAAGCTAGTGTTGGCCTTTGCTAATGCTACACCAACTGGAAGGTAACTGGAGTGCTGCATTAACAGCACCGTGTCGTGAGTAAGCTAGTGTTGGCCTTTGCTAATGCTACACCAACTGGAAGGTAACTGGAGTGCTGCATTAAAAGCACCAAGTCGTGAGTAAGCTAGTGTTGGCCTTTGCTAATGCTACACCAGCTGGAAGGTAACTGGACTGCCGCATTAACAGCACCGAGTCGTGAGTAAGCTAATGTTGGCCTTTGCTAATGCTACACCAGCTGGAAGGTAACTGGAGTGCTGCATTAACAGCACCGAGTCGTGAGTAAGCTAGTGTTGGCCTTTGCTAATGCTACACCAGCTGGAAGGTAACTGGACTGCCGCATTAACAGCACCGAGTCGTGAGTAAGCTAATGTTGGCCTTTGCTAATGCTACACCAGCTGGAAGGTAACTGGACTGCCGCATTAACAGCACCTAGTCGTGGGTAAGCTAGTGTTGGCCTTTACTAATGCTAAACCAGCTGGAAGCTAACTGGACTGCTGTGCTAACAGAACCAAGTCGCAGGTAAGCTAGCGTTGGCCTTTGAGGATGCTGATATGAAGAGTGTGTATGTATAATAATAACAATATTGGCTAACTTTTTTTTGTCGTATATCAGATATATTCCATTCAACTACTCATCTTTGACTCATTCCATATCATACTAGCTGAATGGAATATATCTGATAGACCACTCAAAGCCAGCCATCTCATCTCATCTCATTATCTGTAGCCGCTTTATCCTGTTCTACAGGGTCGCAGGCAAGCTGGAGCCTATCCCAGCTGACTACGGGCGAAAGGCGGGGTTCACCCTGGACAAGTCGCCAGGTCATCACAGGGCTGACACATAGACACAGACAACCATTCACACTCACATTCACACCTACGGTCAATTTAGAGTCACCAGTTAACCTAACCTGCATGTCTTTGGACTGTGGGGGAAACCGGAGCACCCGGAGGAAACCCACGTGGACACGGGGAGAACATGCAAACTCTGCACAGAAGGGCCCTCGCCAGCCACGGAGCTCGAACCCGGACCTTCTTGCTGTGAGGCGACAGCGCTAACCACTACACCACCGTGCCGCCTTTAAAGCCAGCCAATATTATTTAAATATTTGCCCTGGCTTGTATTTTCATTGAACTATGAGGAAATTTATTTTTGCTTGGTGTTGTCAGTGTTTCCACATACCTGCATGTTCCTGGTTCTGAAAAGGCTGTTTGTCATCTATTCATGCTAATTAATCAGACTAGCAAGAGCTAATATATATACTACTGTTTTTTGTGCAACAGGTAAAAAAAAGTGCACAATATAGTATAGTCACTGAGCATCATGGTGTGTCACACGACTACAAAGCACATTTAGTTTAAATGTACATACAAAAAAATTTTTTGAAAAAATTAGAAGTGAATAGAAGGGTTTTTTTGTGTGTGTGGTGTTTTGTTTTGTTTTTTTCCACCCCTGATCATGTTGCATACTTCAGGTTTAACGTCGCATTGTGCGAATATTATTTAGACGTCCTTTATTCACCCTGTTCTTGAATACTGTGACACCGTATGGTGGTGTCGTGGTATAGGAAATGCTAAATCTTTAGAGAGACTCCAGCGGCATGCTGCAAGGATAGTTACTGGAATAGGCGAGAGTGATCGAGCCTTATTGTAGATGTAATTCAGTGGCCTACTCTACAAAGTAGGCAGGATGATCATGTGTTCAAACTCATTAAGAATGTATTAATGGGGGCTGCTTGCAATTTTTCAAAAATTATTTTACATTCAATAAATGGTATACACAGCAGAGTTACTAGGCAAAGAAACATATTATATTTACCAAGGGTAAGAACCGTGGTGTAGTGGTTAGCGCTGTCACCTCACAGCAAGAAGGTCCGGGTTCGAGCCCCGGGGCCGGCGAGGGCCTTTCTGTGCGGAGTTTGCATGTTCTCCCCGTGTCCGCGTGGGTTTCCTCCGGGCGCTCCGGTTTCCCCCACAGTCCAAAGACATGCAGGTTAGGTTAACTGGTGACTCTAAATTGACCGTAGGTGTGAATGTGAGTGTGAATGGTTGTGTGTGTCTATGTGTCAGCCCTGTGATGACCTGGCGACTTGTCCAGGGTGTACCCCGCCTTTCGCCCGTAGTCAGCTGGGATAGGCTCCAGCTTGCCTGCGACCTTGTAGAACAGGATAAAGCGGCTAGAGATAATGAGATGAGATGAGAAGAACCGTGCTGGCCAAGAAATCCTTTTATTATCATGGATGTATTGTTTTTTATAGTTTGTAGTTTATAGTTTATATTTTGTATTTTATACACTAATGTATTTTACGTGTAGTTTTTTGTATTTGTAATTAAATTTGAATATACTGGATGTACATATTGTGAATATTGTACTTTGATATTGATCATAACTAGAGCGGTGGCTACAATTATCAACATTTTAATGATCTTTTGGCCGTTGCAAAAGTAGAAAAGACTTTCAATACGTAAATTGTGCATGAATAATTACTCAAACTTCCACTGGAAAAAAGTGAGTTGATTCCTGATTACTTAGCGTATCAGATCACGTGACACCGTTCAAAAATTATCGACACCGTTCCACAATTATCGACACCCAGATGATTATTTATTAAAAAATAAATCATTATGTGGTATTACATTAACAAAACATAGTTTTTATTTAAAATTCCTTTTACATAGACTTATATTTAGTACAAAATATCTTTTATATAAATATATGGATGTCGGTGTTTACGTAAATGAGGAAGTAATTTTAATGTTTGCAAACAAATGAACTGATAATGTTTAACCTGCGTCAGAAAATCTTTCTGTTCCACTTTCTACCCACTTTCTAAGTATTTTCGTAGATCCCATTTTGTTCATCATTCGTTGTTGTTTGTATTAATTTCTAGTTTTGTAGTTTACCAATAAATATCAACAGGGAATCGACACTGTAACCACATGGAAATCCAGGTCAAAGGTCGCATGTCAGTCCTCGAACTGAAATATAAAATGTCTCCTGATATTGTAATATGTGGTAGATATTTACAACAAACTGCAAAAAAAAAAAAATTATTTATTTATTTATTTATTTATTTATTTCCTGAATGAAATAGAAAAATGTGAATATTTCAAGCGTGTAATTTTTATATGCTCGGAATTTAATTCTGGTCTAATTCTATTTATTGCAATAGGATTCCAAATGCTCTATAAACATTCCATTCTGTTATTGATTAGAAAAAAAACAATTATTATCAATCACAGCACTTTTTTTTTTTAAGTACTTCATCTACTTCAACAAACCCAAAGATCGATCCCTAACAGTTGTAAATGTCCCTTAATTCCACAGGGTGTCGATAATAGTGAACGCCAGTGAAAGTGATCACTATTATCGACACCTCACGTGACTTCTCAAACGCGCGTTTAGATACAAAATGGCGGCTGTCAAATGAAAGAGTAAGAAATAAAGTAGGTTTCGACAAAGAGATCATGAAATATCGGTGAATTTGATCAGTAAAAACATGTCCATGATCTTTCCACCATGCTTACCTGCGATGATAACGTCCGGGTTTTCCTCAAATTGCTGATCGTGCTGAAAAAAATTCCATCTCAGGTAATGAGCTGCGTCATCAGACGACAAGATCAAAGGGCGAGGGCGGGTCTTCCAGTTGGTTAATTCACCAATAATAACTGTTGTAACTGAAACTCAACTTTGTAAAATTGTTTTTTTATTGGTAAATCTGAAAAGGTGTCAGTAATTATGGACTGTCGATAACTGTAGCCGCCGCTCTAGTTTCTTTTAAAGTTTTTATTTATTGTGTGTTGTATGTGTGAAGCAGGGCTCCTTTTGATAGCAGAGGTATATAGCAACTGATTGGACGACCCTGTTGTTTTATTTAAATGAAGGTATCTAACTAATTATCGGTGTGGGAGACGTTGAAGAACTCAAAGTTGGTCATGTTTATACAAAATAGTCATTTTATTGTCTCAATATTGTCACCAACAGGAGCTCACAATCAGCGAATTAGCGACTGAGCTTTGGGGAGTAGTTTTAGCATTTGTATAGGGGTTTGAAGAAGAAGAAGACCTCCAAGCATTTGTTTGCTTACTGGAGCCAAAGATTTAACTCGGTAAAACAGGAGTACCTCTATTGGAGAACCCATTGGTCTATGTGGTATTAAATACAGAGAAAGAGCCAGATGATTTTTTTTCTTCTTCATTCGATGGGGTTCCTGTGGTTCCTGGACAAACCTTTATCACGACTCTGTCTGTTAACACAGCAGACTATCCCTTACTTGTTCTCAAAACGTCACCTATGCTCTGAAAGATGTAGGATCTCAGGATTGGAGCCAAAACATTTGGGTTTCATTTGGAAACCTAAGAAACCTCTTTACAGATTTTAATGTGACTCATGTATGTGTAGCGGTGCTTAGGAGTTGCCATAACTGAAGAAATAAGAACAAATGGATAATGTAATTAGAGAGTGATTAGGAGAGCACTTAATTATTTCAAACTAGACAACTGTGTTTTGTCTGAAAGAAAAAAAAATTCAGCCACAGAATGTGTGCCTCACTGCTCTGTAATTGATTTCTCGCTATTTACTTTCTCCTCTAATCATGGAATATAATCATGAATTGCATCAGGGAAAAATGGCATCTTGACGATTTTGATTGCAAAAAAAAAAAGTGATGAGAGCACTGAAGCCCTCCATTCTGATCAGCACAGCTGGTTTGGGGAGATAGAGGATGGCTGTTTAAAAATATGGCACAAGAAGTTTTGGGTGATGGATATTTTGATAACTTTTGTCGATAATGCAGTACCTTAAAATTGATCTGACTTGGTTTGTGATTTTTTTTTTTTTTTTTTGGTCTCATGGTTCTGTTACATCGTGCTTGCAGTACTGCAAGTTTCAACAAAACAATTTGAAGCCAAGGTTCTCATTCTCTGACTTCAACCTTGCTTACATGATGATTATGGATTTGTCTGTTATAACTGCCTCTGTGGTGGCACAGTGGTGTAGTGGTTACAACTGTCACCTCACAGCAAGAAGGTTCTGGGTTCGATGTCTGTGAAGGTTCTCAGGTCATCCAGGTCATACCCTAATGACTGTCTAAGCAGCCAACACTGTTCACACCCGGCCCCCAGTGATCTACACCTACAGGATGACTCAACAACTCTTCTTAGTGTTGCTTTTGATCCACTATAGGATCAGGACCTGGAACTCCCTACTAGTCAGACAGAACTGAAGAAGCCGTTTGGATGAGAGGTGAAACATCTTCAAGAATTTCAAGCAAGTCCAGTTGCCTTCTTTAGCACCTATGGTTCTGGGTTCAAGCTCAGCGACCGACGGGGGCCTTTCTGTATGGAGTTTGCATGTTCTGTGTGGGTTTCCTCTGGGTGCTCTGGTTTCCCTCACAGTCCAAAGACATGCAGGTTAGGTTAACTGGTGACTCTAAATTGACCGTCGGTGTGAATGTGAGTGTTAATAGTTGTCTGTCTCTGTGTCAGCCCTGCGATGACCTGGCGACTTGTCCAGGGTGTACCCTGCCTCTTGCCCATAGTCAGCTGGGATAGGCTCCAGCTTGCCTGCGACCCTGCACAGGATAAGTGGTTACGGATAATGGATGGACTGCCTCTGTGTTTAAAGCCAAGCGTACTGACACAAAAATAGCACTTTTTTCCCCACAGATGGTGTAGCATGGCTCAACTAGTTAAAATTAACCATGCTCTTGTATTTTGTTGCTGTTTCTAAGTGGGTCATACTTTACCTAAATATTCGTTCATCTTCTATCCTGGGAACGAGGCAGGAATACACCCTGGACAGGATGCCAGTCTATTTCAGGGCATCATAGACAGTCATTTGCACCTAGAGGCAATTTAGCGCAGGCAATCCACGTACTGGTATGTTTTGGGAGGTGAGAGGCAACTAGAGAATCAAGAGCAGATATGCAGACATCAAAACATGCAAAATTCCACACAAACAGCAAACCGAGCTTGGACTTAAACCGCGTATTGGTTGGTTGGCCAAACATCCATGCTAATTATAGTTAACCATGTGTTCCATCCATCCATTATCCATAACCGCTTTTCCTGTGCAGGGTCGCAGGCAAGCTGGAGCCTATCCCAGCTGACTATGGGCAAGAAGTGGGGTACATCCTGGACAAGTTGCCAGATCATCACAGGGCTGACCAGGCTTATAGTCCTCAAGTCTGATTCGTGTCCTAATTTTAAGGACTCGTGACTTGACTTGGACTTGAGCACTGATGACTCGGACGTGGACTCAGACTCATGCATTAACTGAATTCGGACTCGTAAATTGGAGACGAGGACTCTGATTTTTTCTTTATTTTTTGTAACATGCCATAATAATTTGGCATAAGATATTTATATCTACATTAATTTTTATACTAATTTTGTGCAAGAGAATGCACATTCACCTGTTCATACGTCATGTTCAGGAACAAACTAACGTTAATGGCGCTAAAATGCCTGGAGAGAACGCCCCTAGGATCGTCTGCTTTGCTTCTACAGACTTCTCGTGCAGTGGGAAAAAATGCACTGCTATGTGTTCCACATGTAGAAGAACTATCGAGGAGACGACGGGGACGACCTCGAACTTCAATCGTTATTTGGTAAGACTCCACCCAGAGAAGGACGTTACATGCTGTGTTCATTGCTCTGTTGATAGTGGGTGGGGCTTGCTTGCTGAGCAATGAACTAGCTCAGACCTGGGCATCTTACGGCCCGCGGGCCGCATCCGGCCCTTTGGTTCATTCTGACCGGCCCACGTAAGGTTAATTAGAAATTGCAAAATAAACGTATTTTCTAATTTTACCTCATGCATGGACTGAATGTGCATTGCTTTTATTTTGAAGTTGTGTTCAACAAAAACGCAATGCGCACGACATGAACATGACATGAAATCCCACGAAACCTAATCCCGCGATAACTACTTCCGTAATTTGTCCAGACCAACCACAAACTTGTACGTCATCATTCAAACGGTCCAGCCAATCACATAGTGTAACGTCACCAGCAGGCGCCGGAGCCCGAGCCGATCTGTAGATCTGATTCCTACACCGAATCGACGTTGTTGCAAGCAGGTCACAAGAAGACTTTATCCCCCAAAATGTCCGCAAAAAGAAGAAAGGTAGATGCCGAATGCAGGGCTTTCAACAAAACTGCTAAGTATTTATTTACTGAAGTCAGAGATGAAGCCGTGTGTTTAGTTTGCGGAGAGCAGATTGCCGTGTTCAAAGACTACAATTTGAGTCGGCATTACCAAATGAAAAACACCAAATGAGGTGATTAGACTACAAATGTGGGCATCATTATTATAATATGATGTATCTTGCTTGATATTTGGAGTAGAAAGACAATATTGTGATGTTTTTATTGTGTTTTGGGGTGAATGTGACTGAAAAAAAAAATGGTACAAACGTTCACATTTTGTTAACCATTGTTTTGGGAAATTTGATTGAATAAATGACATTTTTTGTAAGGCAACCTCGTTTTTTCCCCAAACTCTTACCAGTCTTAGCAGCTTGTAAAAACAATGTTATTTACTGCTTTTTATAAAGAAATACAATTAATATTATGCAGAATTTAGTTCAGCCTTTTGGTCCGGCCCTCCACAAAATTTTCTGTTTCTCATGTGGCCCCATGGAAAAAATAATTGCCCACCCCTGAACTAGCTAGTGTTAACCCTCTCTCATGTTATTTGCCTTGTTGATAGTAGGTGGGGCTTACTGAGCGATGAACAAGTTTTTTATCTGTAGCCTGTTAACTAAAATGGGGCAGTCAAGCAGGAACGTTAGTCTGACACAGTAGCAGAGACGCTTTCACATAAAGGCAGCAACAGCCACCGTCAAATGGTGCAGATGGAGTCTTGTTCTCGGACTCGACTCAAAATTTTCTTTAATGACTTGGACTTGGGGCGGCACAGTGGTGTAGTGGTTAGCGCTGTCGCCTCACAATAAGAAGGTCCGGGTTCAAGCCCCGTGGCCGGCGAGGGTCTTTCTGTGCGGAGTTTGCATGTTCTCCCCGTGTCCGTGTGGGTTTCCTCTGGGTGCTCCGGTTTCCCCCACAGTCCAAAGACATGCAGGTTAGGTTAACTGGTGACTCTAAATTGACCGTAGGTGTGAATGTGAGTGTGAATGGTTGTCTGTGTGTCAGCCCTGTGATGACCTGGCGACTTGTCCAGGGTGTACCCCGCCTTTCGCCCGTAGTCAGCTGGGATAGGCTCCAGCTTGCCTGCAACCCTGTAGAAGGATAAAGCGGCTAGAGATAATGAGATGAGATGAGATGAGATGAGATGAGATGAGATGAGATGAGACTTGGACTTGATTTGGACACTGGGGACTCGAGGTTTAGTGACTCGACTACAACACTGGGGCTGACACATAGAGAGAAACAACCACTCACTCACGGTCAATTTAGAGTCACCAGTTAACCTAACCTGCATGTCTTTGGACTGTGGGGGAAAACGGAGCACCCAGAGGAAACCCACGCAGACACGGGGAGAACATGCAAACTCCGCACAGAAAGGCCCCCGTCGGCCACCGGGCTTGAACCCAGAACCTTCTTGCTATGAGGCGACAGTGCTAACCGCTACACCACTGTGCCGCCATACCACATGAACCAAGTTGGTGCAAATGTGTGGAGTTCGATCACAAACCCACAAAATCATCCTGATTAACATCTCTGGCTGGAGTTACCTTTCTAACCTAACAGCAATCTTCAGTAGCAGTATGACGAATTCCATATATGAATGCAAGATATTGTATCTTAATATTGTTTTCACTCGTATTGGTACAAGGTTGGTACTATGTATTGACACTTGACTGTTTGGGTACAACTACTATTGACAAGTTGACATCCATATTTTCACTCAGGATTAAAACACTTGTGTCTGGGTGGGTTGTGTGCTGCCCTTAAAACAAATTTGCTGTGTTTCAAGTCTCTCGTGTCGTTTTGTATTGCTCAGGCATGCCACGAGTCACCATCTGAGTCACCAACCTCCTGAGACACTCCTCCTACTTTTACAGGTAGTGTTATGTGATGCGTAATTGTCACACCAAGTCGAACAGGATATTGATAATCCTGCGTGTGGGTTGGTTAATGAGCTGTCCTGTTTATTGACAAAGTGCTAAAAGAGTTCACAGTTACATTCACAAGCTCGCATATGTTACACATTCAGTTTATAGCGCCAGGTTTTTGTCTTAATGCAGTACAAGTGAACAAAATTTGTGGAATTTAATACAAATCTACAGCTCGTTAAAAAATAAAAAAAAGAGTTCGTCATCCTGATAACACATGAAATAGAGCAGTGTTTTATAAACCACTTTAGTGGGTAATAATGGCCGATGTTAGATTTATACAATTGAAGGAGTTATTCCATTTGAGTTGTATGAAAGGAGGCAGATTCACACCAGGTTTTGGGCCATTTTAACATGAAAACTGGCAATCCATCTATGTTGTATACACATCGACATGCCCTGCTGTTTTCTCCACCATGGTTGTCAGTGTAAAAGACAGATTACCATGCTACCCAACAAATGAGCCATTACTTTGCAATCGATCTGGCATGGTTTATCATAAAGCACAGTCTTGAGTGTAGATCACAGGTTTTTTTTTTGCACAAAGCATAAGCTGTGCTTATGTTGGATGCAGGAAACATATCAGCCTGTGTCTGTACTGTCTCTCCAGGGAGACTGAGACCCTCATGCACAACACACACACACATCCACCCAGGGACACAAACACATGCCGCAATGAGAGGGGTGTACACTTTCCTTTTTTGCTTTAATTAAAGCATGCAGTAAGTGTGAAATTAACTCTCTCCTGCACCGGCCTGACAGCCCTGAGTGGGAGTGTGAATCAGGTTCTTTTGTCTCTCACGTAATTAGCACCAGCCGTGATGAGAGCACGGCACCAGTCCACTTAAATGAGGAGCCACCAGCATGATGAAAGGGGAGACAGGAGATAAAATGAGAGAGAGGAAGATGGAGGAGGATAGAGAGAATGAGACACACATACACACATTGTGAGAGAGGTTGGGTTATTACCACCTGAAAAAAGAAAAAAAAAAAAAGGACCGTCGCTTCCTGAGTCCCTTGATAATTTGGCAATACAACGCCATTCCGTCACCCTCTGCCGAAAGGGGAGAGGACGAGCAGGAAAGCTGGGAGAAAGGGGGAAAAATGAGTGCAAGCAGCCTGATAGATGGTACAATTTTGAGAGGGAGAAAGGTAGGTAGTCTTATGAGTTTAAGAACTGATGAAGACAAAACGGGCCTTTAGACACACATAATAACTTGTGAGTCTTCATCCCGGTTCTCGCTGCTTTTCACTCTGGCACTACACTGGATCTTGTCTTTGTCTACACCTCCAGTATGTGCAACACTATCTGAATAAAAAGCCACCCTGAATCCTCTGAGCTGCTTTTTACTGTGTACAGTTTCAACAAAGTGGATTTTTTTTTTTTTTTTACATTTTCCGAACCCCGGTTTGTGAAAATATTTGAAATAATTTATATGCAAGCTGAAGAAAAGAGTCATTAAAAAAAGGCCAAAGCTTCTGAAATTATTATTGCGATTCTGACTTTTATAGCAGAAATGTACAAATGAATACAACAGAAGCTTTTCATGATCGAGAACACATTTTTGCTCTACTCTCAAATAGGTTTGGAATTTTTGTTTTTAATTTAATCAAATATTTAATACAGTGTCTTCATTCATTCATTCATTCATTCATTCATTCAATGATAACAAGAAGACAGTGTCATCTCTATCCCCCGCCCTGTATACCAACTATATCCCAAGTTTCAAGATATTATTTGTCACATTTTTTAAGTTCTGCTGCAGGAAACCAACCCGACCTCTTTACACTGACCTCAGCAGCCCATGGCATAAACCCACCGGACCTTTGGTCCAGGTGAGCTAAAAATTAAAATTCTCACATTTCTTAGTCTGAAAAGGCACAAATACATTACTTAATCAACACATATACCAACTTTCAAGACCATACCACGCATAGTTTTCAAGTTCTGCCCCGTAAACAAAACATAACTCTAAGACTAACCTGAGAGACCAAGTCTGAAATTGTTTCCATGGAAACATGAAAAATTAAAATTTCTCACATTTCTTAGTCTGAAAAGGCACATCTACATCACCTGGTTAACATGTATACCAAGTTTCAAATCTGTATCATGAATAGTTTTGGATATACGCTCCGGAAACGAACATTGCTCTTAGAAACTAAGTCAAAATCTATTTTTTATGTAAAAATTTGAAAAATACGTTTTTTTCCAAAAATCCAAAAAAGCAAAAGACACCAGTTCACATATTACTTGATATGTATCCAAAGTTTCATGAAGATATCTTCAGTAGTTTTAAAGGTATGGCCCGGAAACGAAAACGTGACCAGACGGATGGACAGACAGATGGACAAAACCTGTTTCTATATCCCCTGCCAAACTTCGTTTGGGCGGGGGGATAATTAATCAGTGCTGGAGTAGTTATACATATTTGAAGGACTCATGTTCCTATTTAAAAGGAAAATATACTGTAGAAAATACACTCTTCAATAAAAAAAAAAGAAGAAAGATTCACCTCATGGTTCTTCAGTTTCCAGCCAAAGGAGAACTTTTTTAGTCATTCGTAAAATCCCATCCAAAAACAGCTGTAAATCTAACCAACAAATTAGAACGTTCAAATTGTAAGAAATCTGTGCTGTTGAATGGTGATTATTGTGTTGTTCATATGGTCATCTAAGAAATAGGTCAAAGGCTTGAGAAGAGTATTTAATCTCTCAGTAAAATCGTACTGAACTGCACATTTTCCTTATCACGGGGGTGTCAGCCTTAAAGTGCCATTCCACCATTGGATGTATTCTTTGGCATAAAATACAATATATTTTGACAACATATATAAATGGTATCACTAGATAGAGAAATCTTTTAGCTTCAAAATGATATATCAAACATAATTGTTTGACAACAACAAGTATATTCATTTTGCGACCAAAGTCACCTACCCTTTTAATTTCCGCGCGTGATGTCATCGGCAGGTTCCCCTTCTTGTGTACCACGTGACATGTGACGTGGCACATATTATCAGCAATGGCGGATAGAACGCGATAAAAATAATACCAATAAATCTAGCCAATACCAATAAATCTAGCTCACTGAAAGATTAACTCAAAATTTTTCGCAATTTTTTTGGCCCCCATATACGAGGAGAAATGACTCTCTCACTTTGGGGGTTTCCTGGTCTAAAAATAGACCGACACGTGGTACACAAGAAGGGGAACCTGCCGATGACCATGTTTCACTACCACGTGGAAATTAAAAGGGTAGGTGACTTTGGTCGCAAAATTAATATACTTGTCGTTGTCAAAAAATGATGTTTGATATATCATTTTGAAGCTAAAAGATTTCTCTGTCTAGTCATGTTGTCATAAAATATATTGTATTTTATGCCAAAGAATACATCCAATGGTGGAATGGCACTTTAAGTGTACATCTTATGGACCTTGATTGGGATGTTGAATGTGAGATATTTAACAGTTAGTCCATTAAATCGAGTCACACATGAGCTGATAACCGGCGAGGGACGTAGCACTGAGTTCTCACCATGTATGATGAAATTGAGTGGAATAACTGTTTTATTCTATCTACCGTACATTCACTGGATTTTGAGAAACAGAGCATTTTTATTTTTTGCAAATTCGATAAATAAAACCTACACAAAACGTCCGACAAAATAATTTCCGCTTAGAATGTAAACAAACCGCGAAATGACAGGAGCAATTTGTGGAAAATGTGATAATAATTCTTGAAAAATAAAAAAGATGCGTTCTTACCATCAAATACTTTTATTCCATATTTTGTTGCTTTTTTTTTGTATTTTTGGGGGTCTTCGTCGTCTTCTTCTTCTTCTTGAGGGTTTTTTGGCAGTTGGCAAACCAACTTAAAGGTGCATTACCACCACCGACTGGGCTGGAGTGTGGAACAGCAGCTATTGGGGGGGATATGTATATTCTTTGAGCCATTTCTGTTTGTTTGTTTTTTTAAATACTTGATAATTTTGGGGGTTTTGTTTTCAAGCAGAGTTTTTATTTCGTCTTTGGTTGGTTCACCAAAACACTCCGTCATTTTGTTTTTCTCTACTCACGGTATATTAATTGATATCTTAGTAGTACAGTAGCCAATCAGAGCACATGATTGCTCATATCCAGTGAATGTGGATAGAATAAAAGCAGTTATGTGCTGTACTGGTGTCACATTGCATTGATCGAGCTACAGAAACGTTTCCACAATCTCAAACATCAGCTGTTAGAGCCTAAAAACAAAAATGCAAGAATTTCTTTTCTCACTCACCATTTTCCAATCTGTTTTGATGTCATGTTCATAAGAAATGCATCACAGAAGTAGTAAAGACAGCAAATGTTGGACTCAAAGTTCCAGAATGCAATGTGGCAATACAAAATCAAGCCAAGTCAAAGTCCCTTCCACACCAGAATCTGGTCTTTCCAGGCAGTCTCCTGTCCCAGTACCAACCAGCTCTTTGAGGCATACGGGTGCGGTGCCGATCTCCGTTTCCACAGCCCTCGGCCTCAGCTAGGGTTACAGTGGGGGGCTGGTCCTCTGGTAACCATGAGAGTTTGACTCCCCACTCACATCTGTATTGCAGCGTGCCTTGCCAGATGGCAGTAGGTACCATTTTTATGATGGTCTTTGGTATGACCCGACCGCAAGTAGAACTTATGATCTCCCAGTCGAGAGGCGGACACGATAACCACTAGGCCAACTCGCAGTGGCAATACAAAATAGTTGTTATGAATTGCACCTGAGACTCAGCTCAGCAAGTCTACAAGATGACGAGCATGATGGTACCGATAGTGTTGTGAGTTGAAACAAGAGATAAATCTCACAGGCACCACCGAACAGCCTTGTGGGTAATGTCGGAACACATTAACCAAAGTGAAAATAGGCCAACATGTCAAGGAAAGGAGTTTTTAAAAATGTCCACTCAGAATTTCTTTACCAAGTAAACATTTGAACATCGCATTTTAATGATAATGCTTAATATGAAATGAGTCATGAAGGAGTTATGGGATTTAAAGGACAATCTAAAATTGATTTTCTGTTTATATTGCTGCATCAAAAGCTGATCTAAAATGTCAACAATTTTACAAATCCCCTTTGTCCACCATGCTTTCCGTGCTTATTAGTAAGCAAAACAAGTAGGCGCTAATTTCTTTCAATAGATGACAAGGCAAATCCCTGAGCTTGGTTAACTTTATGCAACATCACATTCGAGGGTTTATTTTGGGCTGCCAACTCTCACGCAATGAGCATGAGACACACGCATTTGATTGTCTTCACAGGCTCACACACCATACCTCTGATTTCTCACGCTAGAAAAAAAATCTAGTTTATCTATCTAATCTAGGCTACCCATTGCATCGCGCCAACCACTTGCGATTGATCAATTACGCCTTACGCACGGCAAAACAGGCAGAGAGGTGTTCCCTTCTGTACACACTCCCCTACGGTAGGTGGCGCATCTAATGATGCTGCGCTCGCCAGAAGTTGGATAATTGCCTGTAACTTTCGCTACGTGTGGGTGGAGCACAGAGGACGGCAGGACAGAGATCGGAGGGAAATAATGGCTTTATTGCCAAACTTTTCAGTCTAACAATCGGTATATTTAATACACACAGAGACACACGCACTAGCGTCTCGTTCAGCGATCAGCTCCCCTCTGCTCTCAGCTCTCCCTCTTTAAATCGGGCGTGGTCACTGGGAAGACACACAAACACAGGTTAATTGCTCTCAGGTGTAGTGATTCTGCCACTCACCTTCCCTGACTCCGCCCTCCTGTCACAGACCGGCGCTTGACCACGCCCCCGCTGCCACATACCCCCACCGCCCGACTGAGGCCGGGCGGCTGTCCGGCCTGCAGCCGACTCCCCCCCCCCCCCGACGGGAGAGGAAGTCCGCCACGACCACCTGCTCCCCCGGCCTGTGGACCACCTTGAAATTAAAGGGTTGGAGCGCCAGATACCAACAGGTGATCCACGCGTTGGCATCCTTCATGCGGTGGAGCCACTGGAGGGGCGCGTGGTCCGAACAGAGAGTGAAAGGGCGCCCCAGCAGGTAGTAACGGAGGGCGAGGACCGCCCACTTGATCGCTAGACATTCTTTTTCAATTGTGCTGTAGCGCCCCTCACGCACTGACAGCTTCCTGCTAATGTACAGGACGGGGCGGTCCTCCCCCTCCACCTCCTGGGACAAAACCGCCCCCAGCCCTCTGTCCGACGTGTCGGTCTGCAACACAAAAGGGAGAGAAAAGTCAGGGGAGTGTAATAGTGGCCCCCCACACAGTGCAGCCTTTACCTCAGAGAAAGCCCGCTGGCATTGCTCCGTCCACTGGACCGGATCTGGTGCCCCCTTTTTAGTGAGATCAGTCAGCGGGCTGGTGACGTCCGAATAATTAGGTATAAACCTAAGATAATAGCCAGCCAGCCCCAGGAACTGTCTCACCCCCTTTTTGGTCTTGGGCCTCGGGCAGGCTGCAATTGCTGCGGTCTTGTTAATTTGGGGACGCACCTGCCCGTTGCCCAAGTGGAAGCCCAGATATCGTACTTCCACCCGCCCAATCGCACACTTCTTTGGGTTGGCTGTGAGACCCGCTCGCCTCAGCGACCTAAGGACGGCCCTTAGGTGTTCCAGGTGCCTCGGCCAGTCATTACTATATATGATGATGTCATCAAGATAGGCGGCCGCATAGGTGGCGTGGGGGCGGAGGACCCGGTCCATCAGCCGCTGAAACGTAACGGGCGCCCCAAACAGCCCAAACGGAAGTGTGACGAATTGGTGTAACCCAAACGGTATGGAAAAGGCTGTTTTTTCTTGGGATAGTGGAGTCAAGGGGATCTGCCAATATCCCTTCATCAAATCCAGTGTCGAATAAAAGTGAGCCGTGCCTAGTCGATCGAGCAACTCATCAATACGAGGCATTGGGTACGCGTTGAATTTAGACACCGCGTTGACTTTTCTATAGTCCACACAGAACTGGACCGACCCGTCGGCCTTGGGTACCAAGACCACCGGGCTGCTCCAGTCACTGTGGGACTCCTCGACGATGCCCATTTCGAGCATGGTCTGAAGTTCTTCCCGAACCACCTTTTTTTTGTGTTCGGGTAGCCTGTAAGGGCGGCTATGCACTACCACCCTCGGGGGCGTCTCTATGTGGTGCTCTATGAGGTTAGTGCGACCGGGCAGGGGCGAGAACACATCCGAAAACTCGGTCTGCAACTGGGCAACCTCCTTGAGTTGGGTCGGGGAGAGGTGGTCTCCACAGGGGACCGGAGAGGTACGTGATGCCAATGCCCCTTTTTGAACCTCCGGCCCCAGCTCCGCCTTCTCTGGAACCACCGACACCAATGCCACGGGGACCTCCTCATTCCAGAGTTTAAGCAGATTGAGGTGGTAAATCTGTAGCGCCCCACCCCTGTCCGTTCGCCTCACCTCATAGTCGACGTCCCCGACTTGCCGTGTGACCTCAAAGGGTCCTTGCCACTTGGCGATCAATTTGGAGCTCGACGTGGGCAACAGTACGAGTACCTTATCTCCCGGAGTGAACTCTCTAAGGCGCGTACCCTTGTTGTACAGGCGGGCTTGCCGTTCCTGGGCCTGCCGCAAATTCTCCTGAGTTAGGTGGGTCAGCGTGTGGAGTTTTGCGTGCAGGTCCATAACGTATTGAATTTCGTTTTTGCTTTGTGAAGGTCCCTCCTCCCAATTTTCCCGCAGCACATCCAGGATGCCGCGCGGCTTACGCCCATATAATAATTCGAACGGGGAGAACCCCGTGGAGGCTTGGGGGACCTCTCGCACTGAGAACAACAAGGGCTTGAGCCACTTATCCCAATTACGTGCGTCCTCACTTACGAATTTTTTAATAATATTTTTGAGGGTATGGTTGAACCGTTCCACTAACCCGTCTGTTTGTGAGTGATACACACTGGTGCGGATCGGCTTAATCCCCAATAACCCATACAGTTCGCGTAGTGTTCGTGACATAAATGTAGTGCCTTGATCAGTCAGAATCTCTTTCGGGATTCCAACTCTGGAGATGACGCGGAAGAGTGCCTCTGCAATACTGTGTGCTGAGATATTGCGCAGAGGCACTGCTTCCGGGTATCGCGTTGCATAGTCCACCAGAACTAATATAAAGCGGTACCCTCGTGCTGACCGATCTAATCGCCCGACGAGATCCATCCCAATTCTCTCAAACGGGGTCTCGATTAACGGAAGAGGGCGCAAAGGCGCTTTTGGAATGGCCGCTGGATTTACTAACTGGCATTCGCGGCATGCCGTACACCACCTACGAACATCGCCGCGAATCCCCGGCCAATAGAATCGGGCCATTATTCAGGCTAGTGTTTTATCCTGCCCTAAGTGTCCAGCCATGGGATTAAAGTGAGCCGCCTGGAATACCAATTCCCGGTGGCTCTTTGGAATTAAAAGCTGCATGACTCACTCTTTCGTCTGAGTGTCCTGCGTCACTCGGTATAATCTATCCTTCATAATAGAGAAATAGGGGAAGGACGGGGTGGCGTTCAACAGGAGCGTTTGACCATCGATTACTCTCACTTGGTCAAAAGCATGTCGCAGAGTCTCGTCTCGCGATTGTTCTAATGGGAAATCCGCAAGGGATTCCCCAATAGAGAGAGGAGGAGCCGGTGGCTCCTCACTCTGACGCGGAGATGACGTAGACGGCTCTGTGACAGCTGCTCCCACCAAAGTGACACCGGGACTTCCCCCTGTCAAATGGCAGGACCCACTCTTTACTAAGCGTGTCATTAACCCCCGAAATCCCGGCCAATCAGTCCCCAAAATCAAAGAGTGGGTAAGGCGAGGATTAACCGCCGCCTTCACTATAAATTTTTCCCCTCTGAAGAAAATGTGGACCGACACCAAAGGGTAGCTGTGAACATCCCCGTGCACACACAACACCTTCACCCCCTGTGCTTCCCCCAATGCCTCGTTTTGCACCAGGCTTTGGCGAATTGAGGTCTGATTACAACCCGAATCCACCAACGCCTGATATGTAGCCCCTTGGATACTCACCGGTATGCGATACGCTCCGGCCCGATCGAGGGCGGCCTCTGGCGTGTCGGGGATCCATTGCCGTGCACTGTTGTTGAAGGTGGCCCAGCTCCCCGCAACGCCAGCAAACCGGCCCGGGCTTTCCCTCTGCACCGGTGTTCTGGGGCTCACTCACCTGAGGTGGGGGAGAGACAGACACAGAAGGGAGAAACGGGAGGGCACCGCGGATGCGGCGGGCCGGCTGGGGTGGAGCCGGCCCCCGTCTCCGCAGTGGGGGAATGGGGCGAGGACCGGACACAGAAGGAGGGGGAGAGAGGGGGGAGAGAGAGAGAAGAGGAGAGAAGGGTCGACGTCGTCTGCTGTCCTGCCGCCGGAACAGCCGCCAAATGATCCTCCGCCAGCTCGATTGCCTGATCCAGCGACGCCGGGCGGTAGCACTGGACCCACTCCGCGGTTCCTGCTGGTAAGCGGGCGATGAATTGTTCCAGCACCACCTGGTCGATGATCCCCTCGGTGTCGCGATCGTTGGCCCTCAACCACCGCCAGCAGGCGTCCCGGAGCTGTTGGCCGAACGCAAACGGCTGGCCGGCCGACTTCCTCCAATCGCAGAGCGCGGAAGCGCTGGCGCTGTTGCTCCGGCGTGCGCCCCACGCGCTGGAGGACGGCCCGGCGGAGGTCCGCGTAGGCCAGCCGGCGGTCGGCGGAGAGATGTAGCGCGGCCAGCTGTGCCTTTCCCGTTAGCAAGGGGAGGAGGCGCGCTGCGTGCTGCTCCATCGGCCACCCCGACGCTTCCGCGACCTGTTCAAATAGCATGATGAACGCCTCGGGGTCGTCCTGCGGGTCCATCTTGGTGACGGTGAGGGGAGACGGGCCCGCGGCCGGAGCGCAGGTGGAACCCGCCAACGCGAGGAGGTGCCGGAACACCTCGCGGTCTTCCTGCTGGGCCAGCACCAGGGCTTCGAAGCACCGCTCTTGTTCCTTCCAGAGTGTGACGAGCGCCTGGTGCTGGCTTTGCTGGGCCGTGGCGAGGGCGTGGACCAGGTCAGCGAACGGGGAGGATTCCATGGGGCTGCTTGGTTGGTGCTCCACTCTGGATCCCGGGTTCCGGCACCACTGTAACGTTCGCTACGTGTGGGTGGAGCACAGAGGACGGCAGGACAGAGATCGGAGGGAAATAACGGCTTTATTGCCAAACTTTTCAGTCTAACAATCGGTATATTTAATACACACAGACACACACGCACTAGCGTCTCGTTCAGCGATCAGCTCCCCTCTGCTCTCAGCTCTTTAAATTGGGCATGGTCACTGGGAAGACACACAAACACAGGTTAATTGCTCTCAGGTGTAGTGATTCTTCCACTCACCTTCCCTGACTCCGCCCTCCTGTCACAGACCGGCGCTTGACCACGCCCCCGCTGCCACATTGCCTACCATCAATTTAGAGTAGAGGAGGGAGAAGAAGGTATCCGAGTTGAAGACGGGTGTCTCAGACAGGTTTGTACATATGCACACCAATGTGTGGTGTTAATGGCATAATTATGAACTTGTATAAAGTTTCTTATTCATTTTAGCCTATAAGTGTTGTGAGAATATTTAATGCCATATCGAGAGCTGTGTACTAGGCATGATAAATCATTATAGGCCTCCTGCCGTGCCACAGCCTCTATCTTCCCCAACAAGCAGCATGGGAGAGCACCTCCTTAGCACACGTTTATTAAGGCACATTTTGAGTTTGTTTACTGTATGTTATCATACTTTATGACTTTATTTGAAGCCATACTAGAAATGTTGTAAAATAAAGCAAGTAAGAGATAATATTACAAATGCAAGAAGAGCCATTAGCCACCATACCTATTGTTTATTTACAGGGTATTTATTTTTAATTATTTATGATGTATGTAATTGCTCAGTTAAAGTAAATAAAGCATGGTCACCTGTAATATCAAAGAACTTGAACTTGTGAATAATTAAAAAAAAAGACAGAGAACAATATACTGAGGAGACAGGGTTTCAAAGAGGGCAAGACAGGTAGAGAATATTTGTCAGATAACAGGCCCTGACGAATGCTCTATTACTAATAAGAAACATAGATAAGAAATAAATTAATAAGAAATATATTAATATAGCTTATTTAAGTATGACCAAAATTTTTAAGCCCAACTTTGTGTGCACATTCCCACCTATGGCCAAGGTTCAGCTTTTTGTGTTTCAATACTGTTCAAACTTAATGATTTTAATGTTTCTTGTAGCACATGCACATTTTGCTTACTGTTTTAAGCATTTTATTTGTTCTTTTGCTGTCGATATTTTTCCCCATGCCAATCTTCTGCTGAACCCAGTGGTGGGGAAAGCCCTTAAATGCACAATGAATAGTCAGTGAGGGACAATCTTATTTTTGCAACAGTTATTAAAAACTTAACATTTAGTTTCAATTCAGAAGGTGTTTAGGCTTAGCTGATGAAATATTTTCAAACATGAACTTGCCTTTAAATCTGAAACACAGGTCTATAGGGCTACAGGAACATTGGCAGTCATCTGTAGTTTTCTAGTGTGGGGGCTTTTAAGCCAAAACTTGGTGCTTTTGTTGGCCACAAGCTGAAGGCCTGGCAAGTCAGGGTGAAGTCAGGGTGTGTAAGAATGTAGGTATGGCACAGCAGGCCACTCCAAAAATCCATCAGAATGCAGGAACATCTACTAAATCCAAAATCTCAACACCCACCCCCCCCCGTCCATCTCCAGCTGGACGACCCACAAACAAAACACCAGAATGCAGGGGGACAAGTGAATATCAAATTGAATACAAAATTCCCACTTACTGCATGGTGTGCGGAAAAATTTTGCCGTCGACCCCCCCAAAAAAAAATCTCACTCCAAGGAATTTCGAAAAGTTGGCAGCCCTGGTTTATTTAAGACTTTCTCTTTCGACCACGAATGTCATGCTGAGTCACTGTTCACTAGCATGAGCATCGTGTTTACACTGGCTCCTTGCTATTGATCTGCCCTTGTGGTAATAGCAATCAGTCTCCCAGTATCTTAATTGGTTAAGCGATTTCATTGATCCTTCAATTGTTCCTTAAGTTTATTTGCTACATGTCTACGAGAAGGACAGGGCAATGACCATCATTCCCTTCAGCCCAGCACCACCACTTGCTCCTGACCTCTTTAATGCATCTGTAATTGATCTATCCTCTGCCAAGGGGGATGAGCCTGCATTGGCAATGGGGAAGTGTTGTGTAACACTGATTAGGATCATGCTAATGCCATCATTAGATCGTTACTAGCATACGGCATCAGTCAGCACATGGGAATCGTTTCTTTGAGCCGATCTGCATATTCCTGAGCACACTGGGGTTAGCAGGATGAAATGATCTGCGTACATTGTAGTATATCAACGTACGACATGTTCTGTTCAAAGTGTAACTGCTATGCCTTCATGCAGGCTTTTAATCTCTTTATTACTGCTATAGTAGAAGTAAAAAATAAAAATAAAAATCTGACCTAACTAGCTTGGAGAGTTTGGAGCTAATGCTGAATGCTCAGCAGCTCTCCTCTCACTGCTATCGCTCGCCCATATGTGTACCTCAGGGACATTCCTCCTGCTCTAATTTACTTTCGACCATGTCGTCTGAGCTCCAGGCGCAAAGCTGAGTCCATTTCTCACTACTGTAATTCAGATTAAACAATTAAAGAGGTTTTGTGAAGACTACGCTGCACATGCTGCTGCTCACCATGCCAAAGAAATAAACAGAGAATGAGAACATGAAATGGATAGAATAGTGCTGAGCACATTTTTGAGCACCCCCCTTATAATCTCTATAACCGACAACAAGAGTCAAACACTATTATCCAGAACCTTGAGGATGCTGAGAAGGATTGAACCATTGACCTCTATTACACCTATATTGGAGATTAACTGCAATACCAGCTCTGCCACGGGTATCAATTGCATCAAAGGTTCTAGTGGCCTGAGGATGAACAGAGAGCCTGAACAGCCTCTGAAATCATAAGCAGGAAGCAAGAAACACTGTCTGTGCTTTATTTCGTAATGAAATTCTGAGTTGACTGTTTTTTTCATCATTTAAATATATTTCATTGACACATTGGCCTGTTTTCACACCATTTTCCGACATTACCATTGAACTGACTGCTGATAGTGGTGCTTAAACAGAGCAATGCAGCAGAGCTTTAGTGTTTAGGTTTGTCCAGATGTCTTTCCTGTTCACTGTACACTCTGCTTCAACAAAACAGCTTCCAAAACGTCAGCTTTCATGTTAATACCACTGTCAATGCCAGCTCTGCCACGGGTATCAATTGCATCAAAGGTTCTAGTGGCCTGAGGATGAACAGAGAGCCTGAATAGCCTTTGAAGCAGCCTCTGCTACTACTAGTCACCTGGCCCCTCCTCCTCTCTGCTCCTGCCCAGCCCGTTCAAGACTACTCTCTGTCCTGGCTCCCCGTTGGTGGAATGACCTTTCCATTGAGGTCAGAACTGCCGACTCCCTGACCACCTTCAAGCACAGACTGAAGACTCACCTCTTCAGTCTGCACCTCTCCCCTTCTTCCCTGCCCATTGTGTAACTGCGTTTCAGCCTAGACCAACCCAAGCTGTGTTCTGTCTAGCCTGGGGTTAGCAGTTTTTAGCTTTCTATTTACAACCCTGATTCCAAAAAAGTTGGGACAAAGTACAAATTGTAAATAAAAATGGAATGCAATAATTTACAAATCTCAAAAACTGATATTGTATTCACAATAGAACATAGACAACATATCAAATGTCGAAAGTGAGACATTTTGAAATTTCATGCCAAATATTGGCTCATTTGAAATTTCATGACAGCAACACATCTCAAAAAAGTTGGGACAGGGGCAATAAGAGGCTGGAAAAGTTAAAGGTACAAAAAAGGAACAGCTGGAGGACCAAATTGCAACTCATTAGGTCAATTGGCAATAGGTTATTAACATGACTGGGTATAAAAAGAGCATCTTGGAGTGGCAGCGGCTCTCAGAAGTAAAGATGGGAAGAGGATCACCAATCCCCCTAATTCTGCGCCGACAAATAGTGGAGCAATATCAGAAAGGAGTTCGACAGTGTAAAATTGCAAAGAGTTTGAACATATCATCATCTACAGTGCATAATATCATCAAAAGATTCAGATAATCTGGAAGAATCTGTGCGTAAGGGTCAAGGCCGGAAAACCATACTGGGTGCCCGTGATCCTCGGGTCCTTAGACGGTACTGCATCACATACAGGCATGCTTCTGTATTGGAAATCACAAAATGGGCTCAGGAATATTTCCAGAGAACATTATCTGTGAACACAATTCACCGTGCCATCCGCTGTTGCCAGCTAAAACTCTATAGTTCAAAGAAGAAGCCGTATCTAAACATGATCCAGAAGCGCAGACGTCTTCTCTGGGCCAAGGCTCATTTAAAATGGACTGTGGCAAAGTGGAAAACTGTTCTGTGGTCAGACAAATCAAAATTTGAAGTTCTTTATGGAAATCAGGGACGCCGTGTCATTCGGACTAAAGAGGAGAAGGACGACCCAAGTTGTTATCAGCGCTCAGTTCAGAAGCCTGCATCTCTGATGGTATGGGGTTGCATTAGTACATGTGGCATGGGCAGCTTACACATCTGGAAAGACACCATCAATGCTGAAAGGTATATCCAGGTTCTAGAGCAACATATGCTCCCATCCAGACGATGTCTCTTTCAGGGAAGACCTTGCATTTTCCAACATGACAATGCCACCCACATACTGCATCAATTACAGCATCATGGCTGCGTAGAAGAAGGGTCCGGGTACTGAACTGGCCAGCCTGCAGTCCAGATCTTTCACCCATAGAAAACATTTGGCGCATCATAAAATGGAAGATACGACAAAAAAGACCTAAGACAGTTGAGCAACTGGAATCCTACATTAGACAAGAATGGGTTAACATTCCTATCCCTAAACTTGAGCAACTTGTCTCCTCAGTCCCCAGACGTTTACAGACTGTTGTAAAGAGAAAAGGGGATGTCTCACAGTGGTAAACACGGCCTTGTCCCAACTTTTTTGAGATGTGTTGTTGTCATGAAATTTAAAATCACCTAATTTTTCTCTTTAAATGATACATTTTCTCACTTTAAACATTTGATATGTCATCTATGTTCTATTCTGAATAAAATATGGAATTTTGAAACTTCCACATCATTGCATTCCATTTTTATTTACAATTTGTACTTTGTCCCAACTTTTTTGGAATTGGGGTTGTAGTTGTACTTTATATGGTTGGTTTGTTTCCTTGACTGTTTGAGTATTGGCACTTCAACAGCATATTACACTAGGTGCTGCTGTCACTTGTTCAGTTGGCACTAGAACTTTCTTGTCAAGAAGTTCAGCACTTCGTGTACCTGACTTTTGCACTTGTACGTCGCTCTGGGTAAGAGTATCCACTAAATGTCATGTAATGTAATGTCTAGTACTGTAGTTTGCTCACTAGCTGAGCTGAGTCTCTGTCGAACTTAGCACATTACATTACAGGCATTTACAAATGCCCCAGATGGTCCTCTACACAGAACCCACATAAGGGACCCGCTCCTGTGGAAGACCCAAGAAGCGTTGGAAGGACTTCTTGAAGTGGTCCTTGCAGTCATGCAACATCCCACCTGCCAACCTTGAGATCCTTGCCAAGGACCGCGTGAACTGGAAGCAGGCTGTGTCCCAGGGAGTCCGCCACTTCGAGGAAGAACGGACCAGGCTAAGGGAGGAGAAACGGGCCCAGCGACACCTTTGACAATTCCTTCCCTCTGCTTCCGTGCCTGGTCGCTTCGGCTATCGTCGTTGTCCCAGGATCTACCAGTCCAGGATCAGGCTTCTCTCTCATGAATGGGTGCCTGAGAGACGGCGACAGATGGCAACAACCCCAACAGCAACAGCACCTGGGAAGGCAAAGAAGAGGAGGACCTCATCATCATCGAACAGCCATAAACATAAGTAACGTACAACATACCCTGAGCAGCCTGGGAAGCAGTCAGAGGTTAGGTGCCTTGCTCAAGGGCACTTCAGCCATTCCTGCTGGTCCAGGGAATTGAACCAGTGACCTTTTAGTCCCAAAGCTGCTTCTCTAACCAATAAGCCATGGCTTCCCTCAAACACATTGTATAACTGTATTGCATTCTGGAACTTTCAGTCCAGCATTTACTGTCTCTGTTGCTTTGTACTGTATTTCAGTGTTGGATTTCTCACTAATACAACATTGAATATAGATGGGAAGTGGTGAATGAGAACAGAAGTTCTTGCTAGTTTCTTTTTAGGTGTTAAAAGTCAAACCATATTGTTATGTTTGAGATCATTGGACTTTTTCTCCTGTTAAATGCTATTGCGATGGTGCTAGCCATGTTCACATATCAACCATAAACTTCTCATAGGAATAATAAAAATGCATCAACCAACAAATAATTTCAATATAAACATATTTAAAGTGTTTCATTGTAGAGTTTTCATTTAATACTTTAATAATTCACATTTTTTAATCCATATTGTATATAGTTATATTCAAGTACATAGTATTATGAGAAAAGTTCAATCTAGGACAGTCAGGTTGCTCTTTCTTAACCTCACCCTGTATATGTTTCCAGTATCCAGAAGCTGGCTTTGATACAGAGGTAGAGACGCTGCATTAGTGTGTGATCTCACAATGCATGATGGAAGGAGGTCGATACTGAGGTGCCCCATTAGGGCCAGGAACATCCCACCCTAGCCCAATTAGAGCCACACAATTGCCAGCATCAACAGTCCATTATGTCTCTCTCTCTCCTGCAGAGAGGATGCACTGATCTGCCCATTAGAGCCATGGCCCATTAGCTATTAAGACAGCCATGCATGCACAGAGCACGGGTGCCTGGGAAATGTAGCCTGGGAAATCTATGAAGTAGGAGTGTATTCAGAACGGATGCTGAGTCTGTACACTGAGCGGATGAAGTCGAATATGTGAAAAGCTCTTCGGAATAATGATCATGATAATGACAATTCCCTCCAGGCTTTGTTTTTTTTTTAAAAGAAAGAGGATATTTAGAAAAAAAAAACCCGATTTATCTGTTGGTAAGGTGGCAAGCTATCATAAAAGATAAAAAAAAGACAAAGAAAGGCTCCATTTCTTATACATGCACATTAATTATTCTTGTATAAATGCACTCTTTGAAACTAATTTTTAATATATGTTTTTGTTCTGGCCAATAATATATAGATGACTTGCAACCACGTGATCAAAATGTGCTACGTCATGAGCATCCGCCATGATGGTGGATATACAAAGCAACTAGGACGGTGGCCGCTGAAAGCGTGTCTGTAAACAATGCTGAATTTTCTCAGTATTACCATGATTTGAACGGTCAAGTGTAGTTTTGACCCATATTATTTTAAAAAAGAAAGAAAAGAAAGCACAACTTTATTCATCACACACTTGTGAAATTCCTCTCTGCATTTAACCCATCTGAAGCAGTGAACACACACGTGAGCAATGAGCACACACACATACCCAGAGCAGTGGGCAGCCATGCTAACAGCGCCCGGGGAGCAGTCGGGAGTTCGGTGCCTCGCTCAAGGGCACCTCAGCCCAAGGCCGTCCCATATTAACCTAACCGCATGTCTTTGAACTGTGGGGGAAACCGGAGCACCCGGAGGAAACCCACGCAGTTTAGTTTAGTTTAATTTATTTGTCACTATTAACAACTTAAGGTACAATAATATATAATATATTAAGTGAGCTAAATATAGTTATATGGAGACAAAAAAAAATCAGGGTTATTTATGATAAAAACGTGACAGGAGGAGGATACAGGACTTGTGTCCCAATTGACAGCCTTCCCCTATTGTAATAACATTGAAAAATACAGGAAATACTTCTTAGAACTATTATACATTATATTAAAATCAATATGAAATACCAAGAATAGTGAAATGGTCTAAAAGTTATAATATTAAATATTTTATCAAAGAATACTGGACTTATTCATTGTATAATGAGTAACTTAGGTGGCTGATAGGATGATAATATCTGGTGATAGTATTCAGAAATTAGTTTTTTGAATTTCACCAAGGACATTAGACTTTTTAAAACTGTTTTGCGTTAAAAAATCTGAAATAGCAAAAGTGGAATGGTCTAAAAGTTATAACATTAAATGTCTTATCAAAAATACTAGACTAATTCATTATATAATGAGTCACTGAGGTGGCTGATAAGATGATAATCTCTGGTGATAGTGTTCAGAAATTAGTTTTTTGAATTTCGTTAAGGACATTAGCATGGGGCGGCACGGTGGTGTAGTGGTTAGCACTGTCGCCTCACAGCAAGAAGGTCCGGGTTCGAGCCCCGTGGCCGGCAAGGGCCTTTCTGTGCGGAGTTTGCATGTTCTCCCCGTCTCCGGGTGCTCCGGTTTCCCCCACAGTCCAAAGACATGCAGGTTAGGTTAACTGGTGACTCTAAATTATTAACCGTAGGTGTGAATGTGAGTGTGAATGGTTGTCTGTGTCTATGGCCAAGTTTACATTAGACTGTATCTGTCTCGTTTTCTTTGCGGATGCACTGTCCGTTTACATTAAAACGCCTGGAAACGCCGGGAAACGGGAATCCGCCAGGGTCCACGTATTCAATCCAGATTGTGTCTGGTCCGGTGCTGTGTAAACATTGAGAATACGCGGATACGCTGTGCTGAGCTCTAGCTGGCGTCGTCATTGGACAACGTTACTGTGACATCCACCTTCCTGATTCGCTGGCGTTGGTCATGTGACGCGACTGCTGAAAAACGGCGCGGAATTCCGCCTTGTATCACCTTTCATTAAAGAGTATAAAAGTATGAAAATACTGATGCAAATACTGCCCATTGTGTAGTTATGATTGTCTTTAGGCTTGCCATCCTTCCACTTGCAAGTGGTAAGTGATATGCACTGGGATCACACACACAGCGGCTCAGTCCCGAATCACTGCTCGCGCGCTATACTCGCGCGCTCTGTGAGCTGCGCAGGGCCGGAGTGCGCACCCTCCAGAGGGCACTCGCTGTTCAGGGCGGAGTGATTTGGAGCGCAGGATGCCTGCGGAGCCAAGTGTATCCGTGTATTGGTGTTGCTGTGTGCACGCGAATCGTGTATTGGTGTTGCTGTGTGCACACTAATCGTTTTAAAAACGTTAATCTGATGATCCGCTGATACGGTCTAATGTAAACCCCGCCCTGTGATGACCTGGCGACTTGTCCAGGGTGTACCCCGCCTTTCGCCCGTAGTCAGCTGGGATAGGCTCCAGCTTGCCTGCGACCCTGTAGAACAGGATAAAGCGGCTAGAGATAATGAGATGAGATGAGACGAGACATTAGCGTGGTTTTCAGCCCAGTTGATAGGCTGTTCCATAGTTCTGTAGTTCTTGGCAGATATGAAGCCCTATAGTAAGTCTGCTTATGGCGTGCTGTAAGTTGGACGAGGTTGTTCTTGTCAAAGTTACGCGGCTTGTAGATTGATGTGACTGGAAGAAGATACTGATTAAGTTCAGTTTCTGTAGACCTATTCCTTATCTTGTACAGCATGACCAGGTCAGTCATCTCTCTTCTGTGTTCCAGTGGCTGCAATTCGAGGTAGATGAGCCTCTCAGTGTATGGCTTGTCCTCAGGATAATTCAAGATGAACTTGGTAGCTCTACGTTGTACATTCTTGATCAGCCTGCGATGTTTTGCAGTGTATGGCGATCAGACACAGGAGGCGTACTCTAGCTTGGGCCTCACCAACGAGCAAAATAGAAGTTTCCTTGTTCAGTGATGTCTCTTCCACAGATTCTTTTTATGAGGCTGAGTGTCTTATTGGCCTTGGCACACGTCTTCGATGTGTTTACCCCACGTCATATCACTCACAACAGTGACTCCCAGATCTTTGATGTGGTTAGCTTGCTGGTAACCACATCAAAGATCTGGGAGTCACTGCTGCGAGTGATATGACGTGGGGTAAACACATCAAAGACATACCATGGCCACGGGAGAACATGCAAACTCCGTACAGAAAAGCCCCCGCCAGGCTCGAACCCAGAACCTTCTTGCTGTGAGGCGACAGTGTGAACCACTTACACCACCGTGCGTCAGACTTTTCTGAAGATAAGATGCTTCTATCGACCATCAAGTACCCAGATATCACGTTGTATCTGGTTTGGCTGCCAAAGAATCAAGTCCGAACTTGGACTTGCCCATTTTCTGAGTGGGTGCCCAGTCTGGATTGTTTCTATCGTATAATTTCGCTGGCACTCCTAGAAGCGAAATGGTAATATATGTGTTAAAATAATAACAACAACCGAGTGAACCATGACAAGAGAACGCTCATTTTATAGCAAAATTCTAGCAACACGAAATAAAATTCTTCCATGATATTATCGAGAAAGCTTTTGAATCTCATCTGAGATAAAATGATTACTGCAAAAAGGAGCTGTTTTGGTTTGAGCCTCTGTTAGATCAGCCCTGCCGATGTTGTTCATCCGTGCTCGTCTCCTCTCCGTACAAAGCCTCAGAGTTTCCTCGCCCTTTTTCCGAATCATGGACGGAATTCTACAAAATTGGAACGTGCCACGGTCACGAGTACCGCTGTGACCACGACCATATACAGCACAAAGATATGGCAGAGCTAAAAGGACGCTTAAAGCAGTGGAAAAACAAAGAGAGTTGCGCACGCGTGATTATGTTTTGTATGGAATGTCGTTTGACATTAACCCGCATTTGTATCTCCACCAACATGGCAAACATCCGGGTTTCTATTTTGCTTTGACGTCACTTGCAAGTCAAGGATCAATAAGCACTTTTATATGTTTTGTACACTGGTACATATTCTGATTCTATAATATAAAACATTTGTTTATTCTTCTGAAGAGCTAGAGACGAGTTTTTGAAACAAATTTCAACTCCATTAAAGCAGCCACAACATTATACAGTGGTGCTTGAAAGTTTGTGAACCCTTTAGAATTTTCTATATTTCTGCATAAATATGACCTAAAACATCATCAGATTTTTACACAAGTCCTAAAAGTAGATAAAGAGAACCCAGTTAAACAAATGAGACAAAAATATTATACTTGGTCATTTATTTATTGAGGAAAATGATCCAATATTACATATCTGTGAGTGGCAAAAGTATGTGAACCTTTGCTTTCAGTATCTGGTGTGACCCCCTTGTGCAGCAATAACTGCAACTAAACGTTTCCGGTAACTGTTGATCAGTGGCGGCTGGTAGTCTTTCAAACAGGGGAGGCTGGTCGGTTACGATATTTCCAGATTTTAAAAGAAAAAACATCAATTTTGCCCATACTCTTGCCTCTGATCTGGCTGATTGTTGGCAGGGTCACAAACTGTGAAATAACAGGTTCTTTTGGCCCATTAGCCTACTGTCCAATATACATGATGGTGGTGTTGGGGGGGAGGGGTATATTTTAACATTTTATATTTTAAAATTGTGGCATGTTGTTTAAAAATTGATCATTATTGAAAGCAGCTCTTTGTCAGGAACCTCAGCAGTAACAGCAGAGTGTTCTGGAATAGGCACAAGCACTGACCTTGGGGAGCCAAACATAGAGCTGGGTGCCACACATTTCATTCAGTGACACTTTCCCTATATTTTACTTATTTTGACTGAGAAATTTTTTATTGACAATTTTGATAACCCTTCACTTTTAATCCAGGTCTGTAGTGTGAAATGTTCTCGGCTGTGTTTTTGTTTAAAAATGTTTTCCAAATTGTAGCTGTGTTTAATTCATATCCAGAGAAATATATATTCCAATATAATATACTCAGCATAAACATTTTAAATAGATTCTATATTTTTGGTCCATCCATGACATATTACTAAAGTAGCCTATTTACTGTTGTTGATGTGGGTCACTTGCTGTTAGCCAATTCACTTTCTCATACCAGGAGAGCTGAAAGGAACGAGTATTATTCCCTACCTTTTTCACCAAGTCAATTTGAGGCGTTGGTCTACCCTGATCTTTAATTTTAATTTTTTCCTCGAAAGGAAGACTGGCAAATGGCTTCGCCAAAATTAAATCAGCAATGCTTGGCCTCCGTGCGCAGCTTTCTTGCTAGCTGACTAGCCCCCTCAAGTTCAAGTTCAGTCACTCAAATAAACGAAATTTCTGGAACTAAGATAGCAAACTTGACAACACTATATTTACACTTTATTTACAATGAAAATATATACAAACTAAAAAAAGCTGGTAGAAACCGTATGTAATGAATGAAATCGAAATGTAAGCTGATCTCTTACAATACACCACAGCACTTGCGAATCCGCATGGGACTGAACTGAAATTCACCGCTGCCTGTCTATATTTGAAACAAGCTGTCAATCAAAGAAAATATCCAGCCGCTTTCACCAATCACCAGTCTCCTCGCAGAAACTGCCATGTCCCTCCCATGTGAGGCTGGGAGTCCGTAGGCGGGCATTTTCGCAGCATTTGTCCAATAATCGTCTTGCATTTTGAGATTGAAAAGTGCATAGCTCCCAAATGCCATTGAAGTCCACTGAGGCTGGGAGTCCGTGAGACTCCGTGGGCAGGCGTTTTCGCAGTATTTGTCCAATAACCGTCTTGCATTTTGAGATTGAAAAGCGCAGAGCTCCCAAATGCCATTGAAGTCCACTGAGGCTGGGCTGCATTGCGCTGTCACGAGGGGGAAAAACTCACGCACACATTAAAGTTATAACGGAATGATTTCGCACTGTAGTTGGGTTGAGCACATATATTTCTATGATTCTGGATCTGAAATAGCAATGTTATAAGGTCAGCTATAACATAAACCTAGCGCAATTCATCCTAAACGATGTTCGTAATTTTTAGAGGAGGCTGAGCCTCCCTCGTTGTCTTAGAGCAATCACCCGTGCTGTTGATCAGTCCTGCACACCGGCTTGGAGGAATTTTAGCCCATTCCTCCATACAGAACAGCTTCAACTCTGGGATGTTGGTGGGTTTCCTCACATGAACTGCTCGCTTCAGGTCCTTCCACAACATTTCGATTGGATTAAGGTCAGGAATTTGACTTGGCCATTCCAAAACATTAACTTTATTCTTCTTTAACCATTCTTTGGTAGAACGACTTGTGTGCTTAGGGTCGTTGTCTTGCTGCATGACCCACCTTCTCTTGAGATTCAGTTCATGGACAGATGTCCTGACATTTTCCTTTAGAATTCGCTGGTATAATTCAGAATTCATTGTTCCATCAATGATGGCGAGCTGTCCTGGCCCAGATGCAGCAAAACAGGCCCAAACCATGATACCACCACCACCACTATGTTTCACAGATGGGATAAGGTTCTTATGCTGGAATGCAGTGTTTTCCTTTCTCCAAATATAATGCTTCTCATTTAAACCAAAAAGTTCCATTTTGGTCTCATCCGTCCATAAAACATTTTTCCAATAGCCTTCTGGCTTGTCCACGTGATTTTTAGCAAACTGCAGACGAGCAGCAATGTTCTTTTTGGAGAGCAGTGGCTTTCTCCTTGCAACCCTGCCATGCACACCATTGCTGTTCAGTGTTCTCCTGATGGTGGACTCATGAACATTAACATTAGCCAATGTGAGAGAGGCCTTCAGTTGCTTAGAAGTTACCCTGGGGTCCTTTGTGACCTCGCCGACTATTAGAGGTCTGCGCGGGTCGGATTTTTCAGTCCCGCTCCTGCCAGCATTGTGCAGTCCCACTCCCGCCCGCAAAGAATTATGATTTTTCAGTCCCGCTCCCGCCCACAAAGAATTATGATTTTCAGTCCCACTCCCGCCTGCCATATTTTGTCCCGCTCCTGCCCGCAAATCCCACATGATGCAGACGTTCGTGTTATTTCTCAGGAAAGTTCTTGTCTTGACACAGCGTGATGGTGCCCCGCCCCCTACTTTGAGTGGATTTGAGCATAAATATCTACAGCTCACGTTCACATTTGTTATTATTTACCTTGTTTCTGAATTTAGCATGTAGTGTCTCTAATAATAATAATTAGTGCTGTCAAGCGATTAAAATATTTAATCGCGAATCGCACATTTTTGTCACATGAGAAACCATTGTAATTCTCTGATCAGCATAAAAAAGTGATTGGGCTTGCTTTGTACCATGAGTGAAGTGATTTACTGCTTGAGTTAGTCTACAACTTTAATCAGAGAGACAGGTTACACAGTGACGGTAGGCTTGACTCAATGCTATCCCAGAAATCCTTCCTGTAATATGCAAATTTGGCCGCCTCTGATTGGACAGCCAAATTTGCATATTACAGGAAGGATTTCTGGGATAGCATTGAGTCAAGCCTACCATCACTGTGTAACCTTTTTAAAACACGTTTTTAGTTAGCGGGACTGCAGCTTATCACCGCTCCCACCCGCGCCTGCATATGTGCACTCCCGCTCCCGCCTGCATATGTGCACTTCCGGTCCTGCCCACGCCCACAATGAGCTTTCAAAATTTGTCCCGTGCCGCACTGCTTTGCGGCGGGTCCCGCTAGTCCCATGGGACTCCCGCGGGAGTGCAGGGCTCTACCGACTATTGGACGCCTTGCTCTTGGAGTGATCTTTGTTGGTCGACCACTCCTGGGGAGGGTAACAGGTTTTGAATTTCTTCCATTTGTACACAATCTGTCTGACTGTGGATTGGTGGAGTCCAAACTCTTTAGAGATGGTTTTGTAACCTTTTCCAACCTGATGAGCATCAACAACGCTTTTTCTGAGGTCCTCAGAAATCTCCTTTGTTCGTGCCATGATACACTTCCACAAACATGTGTTGTGAAGATCAGACTTTGATAGATCCCTGTTCTTTAAATAAAACAGGGTGCCCACTCACACCTGATTGTCATCCCATTGATTGAAAACACCTGACTCTAATTTCACCTTCAAATTAACTGCTAATCCTAGAGGTTCACATACTTTTGCCACTCACAGATATGTAATATTGGATCATTTTCCTCAATAAATAAATGACCAAGTATAATATTTTTGTCTCATTTGTTTAACTGGGTTCTCTTTATCTACTTTTAGGACTTGTGTGAAAATCTGATCACGTTTTAGGTCATATTTATACAGAAATATAGAAAATTCTAAAGGGTTCACAAACTTTCAAGCACCACTGTATTCTCAAAATTATATATTAATATATTTCTCCCAACAGAAGCTCTCAATTAACATCAACCCATATTGTATGAGAACAATGATTTAACACAAAGCAGTGGCCTAAATGTCAAACATATGAATAGTCATTCCATTAAGCTGTCCCAAAACAGCCATAGGTTAAAAAAATTAAAATAAAAAAATTACTAACTAAAGTACGGCACAATTATCTGCCTTAACAAAGCATCATTTTGGTCTATATTGTATGACGGGTCATATACAGTACAGTATCTGGAATTTCATATTAGTACACATTAATTTTGCATTGCCCATTCAAATCCACATCAGCCCTCCTGAGTTAGCTGAAGTGTAAGCTCATTTTGTTGGCAGAAACCTTTATAACATCAAGTTCAAAAAATCCTGCTAAATGCTGAACATGTGCGTATGGCAAATTGGACCATATGTAGAGCCAGGAAAAGAGATAAGGAGTAACTTTCAAAGGAGTAACTTTTTGTTTACTGCCAGCTGGAGTACAGAACGTGGTGCATTGCTCTTGAGGTTGCCTTTTCGACTGATTTAGGAATTTGAGGAAAAACTCATGCGGGTTAAAATCATTTTATATAACCAGCCACTTTACATTTCATCTCACGTCAAGTTGAAAAACAACCTTTATTAAAGATGTTCATTTATCAGCGTTTATCTGAAAGTTATATTTTGTTGGCACAAAAGGATCGAACATGTTTCAAAGCAGAGAAACAGACTGCAATTAAACAGCAAAAAAAAAAAAAACTGGTTTCATCATTTACATACAGTGCTTTGCATAAGTATTCAGACCCTTGACCTTTTTCCACATTTTGGAGTATTACAACCAAGAAGTGAAATGACGCAATTGAGATTTCGCATCATGAATTTCCATAAAATAGCCCTTAATACTAAAGCAGGAAGAAGCAAATATGTAATTTGCAAGATTATTTACAAAAAAAAGATAACGTTTGTAATTGCATAAGTTCTGTGAACCGCCAGCATTGGTTCTTTTACAGTGTCATTTTTTAAATACTTGTTCAAATTACCTTATCAGAATATTTTGTCAGTTTATTCATTTCTCACATGCCGTGAACACACCGAACAACCTGTTTTCTCTCCCTCTCTCGCTCTCTCTCTTTCTCTCCCCCTTCCCTCTGTTAATCCTGAGACACCAGTAAGATGCTGACCTTTTCTGCTCCTTGGACTCACCTGATCCATCCTGATGCCCTATGTCTGGCTGGAGTCTCTCACATTGCTCCTGTAGAGGACGGCCCCGTATAGATGACTTGCAACCACATGATCAAAACGTGTAACGTCATGAGCGTCTGTCATGATGATGGATCTACAAAGCAAGTAGAATGGCGGCTGCTGAAAGCATGTCTGTAAACAATGCTGAATTTTCTCAGTATTACCACAATTTGAACGGTCGAGCAAAAATTCGATACATGTGTGGTTTTGACCCATTATATATATATATATATATATATATATATATATATATATATATATATATAAAATTAATATATTTTTTTCTCCGTGCTCTCACGGAAAGTGGTCGCATTTCTCTGCTCTCCTCTCCTCTTTTCCTGCTTGTGCTCTTTGTTTCGTCTCGTCTGCCTATACTTTTTTTTTTGAGAGACTCTCTCTGCATTGAATTTCTAAACTAAAAAAGCATGGATTTGATAAACTGGTCTCCTAACGAAATTGACACAGTTTCTGGGTTCGGGGGAACCCACCTGTCCTGCCGGAACGTCTGTGGAGGACATTGGAGATATCTACCTATTCAGAACCATGATTATCAGACTTTTGCTGATTGGATTAGGCATTGCCCTGGTATATCGAGGAAATCAGACAATGGTGACAGCTGTTCAAAGCCCCACAAAGCTGCCCGATATGATTGAAGCGGTGAGCAAAGCTGTCGGCACTCAGACTGTGGGAGAACTTGAACCACAACATGGTTGTCATCTGGAGACGCTTTTGGCTTTGCAAGGAATAAGTATTTCGGAGACTAGATGGAATTGAATTGAACAGAAATGGACAGAAATGGACAGATATGGATGAGTGGTGTGGACGTGTAAATACTGCATCTGTTCAAAAGACCAAACAATCTCTATCTTATCGACATTCGGCTCCCTGAACAGCACCGGCCTCGATCAAGGCCGTTGCTGGGACAACATTTCCCCCAGAAGCTCACTGCTGGGAGACACTCTCGCATTCTTCACATTCCTTCCCCAATTTTCCGCGGTCGCCGTTTTTCACCCCCAGTGTGACAAGCGGGTGCGTGACCAGCGCCGCTTGCATGGCTGCAGGAGCGGACGGCTGCTTGCTTGCGCTGGGTTACCTCTACCTCCTCCCCTCCCCTCCTACCCCCTTACCCCCACCCCTGATTGCCCCCTCCTTCCCCCCTTTCCCCCCCTCAAGTCCCATGTTTTAAAGTGTACTTGTGTTATTGTCTGCTTGTGCAGAGGTTTTTTAAATGCTTCCACACTGTACTCCTGATAGGAGCATAGTGGGGGGGGGTGTTCTTTTTTTCCTCATCTTTCCTCATGTTACTACTGTGTTTCTTTTTCTTTTATCCCTGTCTTCCTGTCCTGTTCCCCCTTTGTAAGGACAGGTTGATGGTCAATTTCACTGGTAAAAGTGACAATAAAGGGTTCATTCATTCATTAAAAAAGTCTGACTTTTCTGAAGATAAGACACTTCTACCGACCATCAAGTACCCAGATATCACGTTCTATCGGGTTTGGCTGCAGAAGAATCAAGTCCGACCTTGGATTTGCCCATTTTCTGAGTGGGTGCCCAGTCTGGATTGTTTCTATCGTATAATTTTGCTGGCGCTCCTAGAAGTGAAATGGTAATACACGTGTTCAAATTATAACAATGACTGAGTGAACCACGACAAGAGAACGCTCATTTTATAGCAAAATTCTAGCAACATGAAATAAAATTCTTCCATGATATTATCGAGAAAGCTTTTGAATCTCACCTGAGATAAAATGATTACTGCAAAAAGGAGCTGTTTTGGTTTTAGTCTCTGTTAGATCAGCGCTGCCGATGTTGTTCATCTGTGCTTGTCTCCTCTTCATACTAAGCCTCAGAGTTTTCTTGCCCTTTTTCCGAATCACGGATGGAATTCTAAAAAATCGGAGCATGCCACGGTTACGAGTACTGTTGTGACCACGACCATGTACATGGTCATGGTATACACCATATACACGACCATATACAGCACAAAGATATGGCATCGCTAAAAGAACGCTTAAAGCAGTGGAAAAACAAAGAGAGTCGTGCACACATGATCATGTTTTGTATGGAATTTCACTTGACCCCGTATTTGTATATCCACCAACATGGCCAACATCCAGGTTTCTATTTTGCTTTGATGTCACTTGCAAGTCAAGGATGGACAGTCAAAAGTCGCACGTGGAAGACGCTCTGGACACTTACAGTAATACGTTTATGTCTGAGGACTACAGTTGACTTGCTAACTTTAGGACTGCAGTTGTCATGAACAGTTTTGTACTCAAGTTTCCATCAGTGAAGAGCTGATAACATCAACGAAACTGACTTCATGTTAAAACTATAATGAATTTCCTGGTTACACAGTTGTACTTTGTGACTCTAGAGGACACTGTTATAGAAGCAAGTTATTTATAATCACGCTATCTGTAATCACCCAAATGAGGATGGGTTCCTTTTTGAGTCTGGTTCCTCTCGAGGTTTCTTCCTCATGTCGTCTGAGGGAGTTTTTCCTTGCCACCGTCACCACAGGCTTGCTCATTGGGGATAGATTAGGGATAAAATTATCTCATGTTTAAAGTCTTTAAATTTCTGTAAAGCTGCTTTGTGACAATGTCTATTGTTAAAAGCGCTATACAAATAAACTTGACTTGACACTTTATCCACCGTTGGCTTGCTAGGCCCTTCATAGCTTCCCTAGACAAACAACCATTCACACACACACATTCACACCTAACTGCATGTCTTTGGACTGTGGGGGAAACCGGAGCACCCGGAGTAAACCCACACAGACACGGCGAGAACATGCAAACTATATACATGGAAAGGCCCCTGTCTGCTGCTGGGCTTGAAACCAGAACCTTCTTGCTATGAGACAACAGTGTTAACAACAGTGTTCACCACTACACCACCCATATTTTTGTCAGTAGCTATGTTTATGGCTCTGAGTTTATTGCCCACTAGTGGAATAACAGAGTAGTTCTTTTTATTTTTTTTTTCTACAGTCCACAACAAGATTTTAATTTCGAAGATAGAGTCTAAATTCGGGTGGCACGGTGGTGTAGTGGTTAGCGCTGTTGCCTCACAGCAAGAAGGGTTCGAGCCCCGTGGCCAGCAAGGGCCTTTCTGTGTGGAGTTTGCATGTTCTCCCCGTGTCCGTGTGGGTTTCCTCTGGGTGCTCCGGTTTCCCCCACAGTCCAAAGACATGCAGGTTAGGTTAACTGGTGGCTCTAAATTGACCGTAGGTGTGAGTGTGAATGTGAATGGTTGTCTGTGTCTATGTGCCAGCCCTGTGATGACCTGGCGACTTGTCCAGGGTGTACCCCGCCTTTCGCCCGTAGTCAGCTGGGATAGGCTCCAGCTTGAAGAACAGGATAAAGTGGCTAGAAATAATGAGATGAGATGAGTCTAAATTCATTTCATGTCGATATTTATCCTGGCCCATGGCCATATATTTGACACCGCTGCTCTAGAGTATTGGCACATATTGGTGATTATAGTTTTGTTTAATATCCAATTTAGCTACGAATTTTGATATTTATTTCAATACAAACTGAGCAAACAAACTGACTGGGAAGAGAATCCTCTTTCTGGAGGAACTTATATTTAATTTAGGAAATAGTAGGTGATGTTATGAACACATATTATACATGTAGTATGTACAGATGGGTGATAAATTTGAGGAAAAAATGGTGGCTCTGTTATGATGTGAATTTTACTGATATGGTTTGTCCCCTTAGTGGGAAGAGTCACTGCAAATTAGTACAAGTTTATACATCATTCAATTATAAAATACACAAATCTAATATATTAAACTGTTTCTCCAAACGATGAGTTTTCATTTAGAATGTAGGAGAAACGGTTAACAAGTGTGCTGCCTATTTGCGAAGACTCCTGGCTGGCTCCCTCAGGAAGCTGGTTGAAAAGATGTCAAGAGTGAGAAAACCTTCATTAGGAATCTGCTACCTGACTGTGCCATCTCACAGCTCCTGCGTCTTCAATTTGATCCTGAGTTTGGGTTACAGACTAGTCTGTGTCATTTCTCATGTTCTCCCAGTGTCTGTGTCAGTCTCTGGTTTCCTCCCACCACTCAAAAGCATGTCAGTAGGTGGCTTGACTTCTCTCAGGAATGTGTAGGGAACTCTAACCATGGCTTAATGGTTAGAGAAGCAGCTTTGGTTCCAAAAGGTTGCTAGTTCGATTCCCTGGACCAGTAGGAATGGCTGAAGTACCCTTAAGCAAGGCACCTCACCCCCAACTGCTCTCCAGGGTATATTGTAAGTTGCTCTGGATAAGAGCATCTGCTAAATGCCTGTAACGTTATGTGTGTTTGCATAGTGCCCTGGCGTCTCAGACACAATCCTATATAGCAAACAGAGAAACAAAAGCTGAATTTCAATTCCTTGCTTACTTTCTCATTTCACAATTTGACAGATTCGACTGCTCTGCCACCTACTTTGGATCAAAACCAGAAAAAAAAAACTCGTTCTTACAGTGTTGTTGGTCTCCATCTGACAAATGTGTGGGGGGAAAAAAGCCACTGGTAAAGCCTTGAGTAAAACCCATGAGAGCTTACAGAGAAGGCTCACCTATGATGGACCAGATGCCTCTCCACTGCCATATGTGCCAGCATTCCAACACTACATCTGTTGACTATTTATCTTTCGCTGTCCTCAGCCAGTTTAGGCTTCCAAAATATGTACTATACATGCTATATTTTATTTCAATGAAAGAACAAGAAGACAGAGTCCTCTATATCCCCTGCCCTATATACCAACTATATACCAAGATTCAAGATATTATTTGTCACATTTTTCAAGTTCTGCTGCAGGAAACCAACCCGACCTCTTTACACTGACCTCAGCAGCCCATGGCATAAACCCGCCAGACCTTTGGTCCAGGTGAGCTAAAAATTAAAAATTTTCACATTTCTTAGTATCAAAAGGCACAAATACATGACTTAATCAATACATATACCAACTTTCAAGACCATACCACTCATAGTTTTCAAGTTCTGCTCCGGAAACAAAACCTACCCCTAAGACTAACCTGAGAGACAAAGTCTGAAACTGTTTCCATGGAAACATGAAAAATTAAAATTTCTCACATTTCTTAGTCTGAAAAGGCACATCTACATCACCTTGTTAACATGTATACCAAGTTTCAAATACGTATCATGAATAGTTTTGGATATACGCTCCGGAAACGAACATTGCTCTTAGAAACTAAGTCAAAATCTATTTTTTATGTAAAATTTTGAAAAATACTTTTAAAAAAATCCAAAATAGCAAAAGGCACCAGTTCACATGTTGCTTGATATGCAGACAAAGTTTCATGAAGATGTCTTCAGTAGTTTTAAAGGTATGGCCCGGAACTTAAAACATGACCAGATGGACGGACAGAACTTGTTTCCATATCCCCAGACAAACTTTGTTTGGGCGGGGTATCTCATCTCATCTCATTATCTTATCTCATCTCATTATTTCTAGCCACTTTATCCTGTTCTACTGTGGACTGTGGGGGGAACCGGAGCACCCGGAGGAAACCCACGCAGACACGGGGAGAACATGCAAACTCCGCACAGAAAGGCCCTCGCCGGCCACGGGGCTCGAACCCGAACCTTCTTGCTGTGAGGCGACAGCGCTAACCACTACACCACCGTGCCGTCCTGCGCGGGGTATAATAATCTTAAATACACAACTCTGTGCTGCATGCTAAAATATGCGAAGTTTGGCTGGAAGGTTTTTCCCAGTTTCTCAAGAAATGCTCTAGTGATCACATGACTGACTTCAATCTCGAATGCCAAGCAAAAAACCTTGCTTCCTATAGCATAATTTTTGACGCAAAAAAAGAGCTTTGATGTTAAATCTGCCTTTAATCTGCTGTTCAAAGTCTCAGTAAATACCTTTGGAAACCTCACCAGAACCCCAAAAGATCATTTCCTGCCTATTGCAGCCTTTGATTCCGTGAGTACTTTACTGTCATTAAGTCTTATTAACTCCAAATCATTTTATTCAAAGAAGTGTGGCTGTGCAAAACAGACACTAGATTATCCTTCTCTCCTCCTGATGCACTGTGAGACAAGGACCTCACCGGTGATATACAGTTGTGGTCAGAAGTTTACATATAGTGACATGAATGTCATCTTGGATATGAATGTCATGGCGATATTTGGGCTTTTAGTAATTTCTTTGAACTGTTTTTTTTCTGTAGCAGAATGATTGTACAGCATACAGCTTTAATTAAAAAAAGACACTAGAATTTGGTGCACAAGTTTTAAATTTCTTTGGGTTTTCTGAAATCAACACAGGGTCAAAATTATACATACAACACACCTAATATTTGGGTAAAATGTCTCTTCGCAAGATTCACCTTGACCAAACATTTTTGTTCACCATGAACAAGCTTCTGGCAGAATTCTGGTTGGATATTTCATGACTCTTCATGGTAGAATTGGTAGAGTTCAATTAAATTTTTTTTTCTTGGCATGGACTCGACTTATAAGCACGATCCATGTATTTTCAATAGAGTTGAAGTCAGGACTTCAATTCAATTCAATTCAGGTTTGTCATATGCATATTAGTACAGAGTACCACAGCAATGAAAACAATGTGCCTTGGCACATTGCGACTTGTTTTAAGCTTAATGTTAGCCTGCTTTATTCTCTACAACCAGCTCTGATGTGTGTTTGGGTTCATTGTCCTGTTGTAACTCCAAAGTCCCAAGTCGTGTTCAAGTTTCTGATGGTTTATGCTGAAGAATTCTGAGGTCGTCCTCCTTCATTATTCCATCCACTTTGTGCAATGAACCAGTTCCACTGGCAGCAAAACAGCCCCAGAGCATGATGATCCTACTGTACCACCACCACCAGCTGGTACAGTGACCCTCTGTACATGGTGGTCATTGTGGCCAAACAACTCAATCTTTGTCTCATCTGACCATACAGCTTTCCTCCAGAAGGCTTTTTCTTTGTCTGTGTGGTCAGCTTCAAACTTTAGTTAAGCTTGAAGGTGTCAATTTTTGAGCAGGGGGTTATTTCTTGGATAGCAGCTTCTTAGTCCATGGTGATCTGAACTGTAGACAGTGATCCATCAGCTTCCAGTTCATGGCAGGGCTGTGCCATGGTGGTTCCCAGGTTGTTCCTGACCATCCAAACCAATTTCCTTTCAGCTGAAGGTGACAGTTTGGGTTTTCTTGAAGCAAAGTGGCTTGGCAAAGTGACTACACCTTACAATACCTTGCATACAATTGTTTGAACTGATCTTGGAATTTGCAGTTGTTTAGAAATGGCTCCAAGAGACATTCCGGAGTTGTGTATATCTGCAATCCTCTTTCTCAGATCTGTACTGAGCTCCTTGGACTTTCCCATTTTACTGTGTGCTGGTCAATCCAATCAGTGCTGTAAACAAATTGTTTTAATGAAGGTACAGAATAGCTACCAGCTGTAGTCAATCATGATCACTAACAGGAAGTTAAGAGACCTCGGCCTTGGCAAGATAAGAGACATTTTGGAAGTTTCAGCACCTCTGAATTAATAATCGAAGTGAGCGTATATAAATTTTTGACCCTGTGTGGACAATTTTGACCCTGTGTTCATTTCAGAAAACCCAAAGAAAATTAAAATTTTGCACCAAATTCTAGTTTTTTTATGAAAGATGCATGCTGTACAATCATTCTGCCACAGAAAAAGAACAGTTCAAAGAAGTTACTGAAAGCCCAAATATTGCCGTGACATTCATATCCAAGATGAGATTCATGTCACTGTATGTAAACTTTTGACTACAACTGTAGGTTACATCCTTGTTCAACGTTGGGGTGCGGGTAAGTCAGAACACTGTAGTTCAAGATATCTGTGATTATTTTTATAGCATGCACGCATAGATATCAACCACAGCAAATAAACCATCCTCTGTCTGTGAACTGGGTTGACTGGTAAACAACAACATGTATTGGTTACTTACTCTTGTTAATGGATTATTTGCATTTTGCTTGCTTTTGCTTCTTGGTATAGTGACAGATTTGGCAGTTGGTGCCCAGTAAAGAGATAAAGAGAAGATGCTGGAAGTGTGTTTGAGAAATATTATCGGAGCGAACAATACCGTAGGTTCCATAGAATATAATAAGGGTGTGGCACAGTGCCACCGAAACGGACATGGTCTAAACTGGAAAGGTATTTTTCCCTTTTTTTCCTAACGCCCCCCTCCCCCAGTCTCTTCCAGAACACTAGAAAACGCCAGAAAATTCAAGCTGGAAATGTATTCACGTTAACGAATGTCATCTTTTTTTGAGCCGTGGGTTTCATATCTGACCACTCACGGGTTTTTTTGTGTCCTGCAGCATCCCAGTACTGATGTACACCTCTAGTCTCAACCAGATGCCCTGGTAAACCTTTCTGGCAAACTTTCTGACAAAAAACTGCACCTCTTACCCGTATCTGTATTTGTATCTGTTTAGAACACCTTATCTATTCATTAAAAATAATGTATTTATTAGGGGTGGGACTAGATTAAAAAAATAATCTAATTAATTACAGGCTTTGTAATTAATTAATCTCAATTAATCGCACTACCGTATTTGCCCCAAAAGCAACATTTATTTTATGTAACTAAATAATATGTGAAGAATTCAAATAATACACAGACATGATTTTTAGATCCAAGCTCATTTAATGGCGGCACGATAGTGTAGTGGTTAGCGCTGTCGCCTCACAGCAAGAAGGTCCTGGGTTCGAGCCCCGTGGCCGGCGAGGGCCTTTCTGTGTGGAGTTTGCATGTTCTCCCCGTGTCCGCGTGGGTTTCCTCCGGGTTTCCCCCACAGTCCAAAGACATGCAGGTTAGGTTAACTGGTGACTCTAAATTGACCGTAGGTGTGAATGTGAGTGTGAATGGTTGTCAGTGTCTATGTGTCAGCCCTGTGATGACCTGGCGACTTGTCCAGGGTGTACCCCGCCTTTCGCCCGTAGTCAGCTGGGATAGGCTCCAGCTTGCCTGTGACCCTGTAGAACAGGATAAAGCGGCTAGAGATAATGAGATGAGATGAGCTCATTTAATGGCTGTAAACAATATTTGGTTGGAAATTGTTCTTCTGCACGGCATTTGAAACGATGGATCACACGCCGCAATCTGCAATACATCTCGTAGACCCTTGTCTTCTACCACCGATAGCGGTCTGCAGTCCAGGGCAATCCACTTGGCCAGCATGTTCGTTAAATTTTCCGACGTTGCCCTGCTCATTTTCTTCTGGAATCCAGCCATTTCTTCGAGTTTGCACTGCTAACCAGAACTGCTACCTCGAGCTGCAGCTGTTTCAGTAATCGCGGTGACATGCTTGGCATTTAAATGGTACCGTAAAGTTGACGAGCTTCTGTGATAAGCAAACTCCTTTCTGCACAGTTTGCAATAAACTGTGGTTTTATCAACAGTTCCATCGGGTCGTTTTTTTAATATAAATTTACCGTCCAGCAGACCCGGCGTGCTTTCAAGCTCCATTGCTGTAACTGGAACTGTGTGCGTCAGTATATTTGTCGCACCATAACACGGTGCACTAACAACGGTTCCGGGTTGTTTGGCATGCAAACTGCGATAAAATGCGTTAATATTTTTAAAGGTCCCACGGCATGAAATTTTCACTTTCTGAGGTTTTTTAACATTAAAATGAGTTCCTCTGACCTTCTTAAGTCACCCCAGTGGCTAGAAATTTCATAATGTGTAAACCAAACTATGCCCAATATTTGAGAATGGCACGTCAAAACGGCGCGTTGAGAAGCTCTTCCCTTGCCGACGTCAGCAAGGGAGATGATCCCCATGCCCCCCCCCTCTGGATTCCCACCCACTGTATGGATTGCCCCGCCCAGTTGTAGTGAGTAGACCATAGAGGACACAACAACATGGCACCACCTAAGCGAGCGAAACATGGAAATTGCGCTGTACATGGATGTGACAACACAGAAAGGAGTCTGTTTTTACTGCCGACGGGAGAGCCCCTGAAGACGCAGTGGCTTAATTTTATTTACTTCAATAATACGCCATTGAGTCTACCTAAGACGGTGTATGTTTGTCGGAAGCATTTTCCTGATGAATGTTTCCACAACTTGGGACAGTACAGGGCAGGTTTTGCACATCAACTGTTACTGAAGCCTGGGTCCGTACCAAGCATCCCTGCCGCATCAGCCACAAACACCGAACAAGTAAGTGTATAACTGGTCATTTTGCCGTGTTTTAAAATCGGTGCCACGTTAGCCTTGCAATGGCTACATTAGCTGTGCAGCTAACCGCTTCCTGCAGTTAGCCAGGTACTCTGCGCTACAAAACCAAAAAGCATGCAGCATGCTCTGTTATAATAGCCAATCAAAACAGTTTTTACAAAGACACCCACATTCTTTTTTTAAGTCACTCGTTCATTTTATTTGTTTGTTTGTTCAGTAAAAACCCAAACATTTGTTGAATTTATTTTATTTCCTTGCATCTCACCTTAATGACGTCAGCACGCGGTATTTTTCCCTTCGCGGTTTGTCCCTTCTCTCTCGCCATAGTAAGACACCCACATCCGCTTGTTCTGACCCACTGGAGGTAGCGTCACAGTCCTGTTAGCCAATCAGAGGTAACACGTTTACATGTCATGAATATTAATGATAAAACCCGCCCCCACCCTCTACCCTTCCCCGCCTCCTGCTTCTCATTAGCAAAACGACGCACTGGGAAAAGCGCTGAAATGGGGCTTTCTCCCAGGAGGCTATATCTACGTGCCGAGGGTTCATTTCGAGAAAGGCTGCGGACATAACATCCGGAAACCTCCATGAGCCCGTTTAAAGCATCAACAAACCACCATGCCATGGGACCTTTAACGAATTAATTTGTTTGAAATTAATTAATCTTAATTAATGCGTTAATGTCCCACCCCTAGTATTTATATTTGGTTACTTCTACAGTATATAGTGAGACATGTTACAAAAATACTATTACATGTGCTAATGTTAAGCACTAGAAGTAAGATTCAAAGAGAAACTGCCCCGGAGCAGTGTGGATTTGTAGAAGGAAAGGGAATATCGAATGCTATCTATATCCTTCGAACAATTTGTGAAAGAGCTCTCGAGGTGCAAAAAGATGTCTATCTGTGCTTCTTAGACTAGACTAAAGCCTGTGACCGAGTGAAACATGAAAAAATATGCAAATGTTGGAACATATAAACATCGATGCAAAAGACCTCAGGATCATAAAAAAAAAATGTACTGGAAGCAAACTGCAGCTGTCAGCGTGAACAATGAAATAAGTGAATTCCAAAATATCAAAAGAGGCGTTCGCCAAGGCTGCGTACTTTCTCCTGATCTCTTCTCATTGTACAGTGAATATGAAAAGCGAGCGATACAAAATATACCAGGTATCAAAATAGGAGGTCATAATGTGAACAACGTAAGGTACGCTGACGATACAGTACTGACAGCAGAAAAGCAAGAGGATCTACAGAGACTATTAGATATTATCAACATCGAGAGTGAAAAGTTAGAACTATCCTTAAATGAAAAGAAAACAAACTATGGTGGGATCAAGAAAAAGAATCCCTCCAACATGCAAGCTCAGAATAGGCAATACCACATTACAGCAGGTCGACAGATCAAAATCTATTTTTGATGTAAAAATTTGAAAGATTTCTCAAGGTTTCTTCCTCATGTCATCTGACGGAGTTTTTCCTTGCCACCGTCGCCACAAGTGTGCTCATTGGGGATAGATTAGGGATAAAATGAGCTCATGTTTAAAGTAGTGCTGTCAAGCGATTAAAATATTTAATCGCGATTAATGTCACGACTGTCATAGTTAACTCGTGATTAATCGCAATTTAATCGCACATTTTTGTCACATGAAAAACCATTGTAATTCTCTTATCAGCATAAAAAAGTGAATGGGCTTGCTCACCGTTCGAACTACGGGGGTACTCGGGGGATCCGAGATCCCCTGAAACAGACATGAGATCCCTTGAAAACATGATTTGGGAAATGTTGGGGGGTCTCTAAAATATTGGCAAAATGATGTTTATTGACATAGCAATCGTGTGTAACAGGAAGCATTTGCATATCCGAAGTGAGCGCGCGATGGAGATCCGCGCTCTGAGACAAGCGCAAGCACCCCCCCAAGGGAAAAAAAAGGGACCCCCCGAAAATATAGGCATAGTTCGAACACTGGTTGTACCAGTGTTTTTTTTTTATTGCAGAGCATAACACGTCTCGTCACAGCCACTGCAAAGTGGGGCTGGAGCCGCCGATGGGAAAACGAAACTTAAGCCGAGCACCGTGGCTCTTCGGGGGAGGGCAGAGGACTCTGGCCGTGCGGGGCGTGGCATCATGTCACAGAGCGTTAATCTCGCGATAAAAAAATTATCGCCGTTAAAATTGAGTCAAGTTAACGCGTTAATAACGCGACATTTTTGACAGCACTAGTTTAAAGTCATTAAAATTCTGTAAAGCTGCTTTGTGACAATGTCTATTGTTAAAAGCGCTATAGAAAAAACTTGACTTGACAAGTTCAAATTTTGGGGGTCTGTTATAACATCAGATGGAAGGTGTGAAACTGAGATTAAAGCAAGAATCGGACAAGCCAAACAGACATTTCAGAAAATGAAAAGCATTCTGACGAATCAGAAAATATGCTTACATGTTAGAAATCATGTATTACAATCTTATATTGTCCCTGTTCTAATGTATGGCTGTGAATCATGGACGATAAACAAATAAATGAAGAGTTTGGTTCCAAAACGCAATAAACGCCAAATTTGAAAAATTGAAACTCCCGTCACCAAACCACCAGCGATTATCATATCTTACTCGTGCCATATTCAGTTTTCGTCAAAACCCAATATCTGCCATTGATTTACTGTACACACGGCATTACGGCCTTTGATTCCAAAACGCAACAAGCGCCATCACCGATTTTTCTCAAAACCAGACATATCCATTTGACCAATCAGAGGCTGCCATTGGCGTGAAGTCTTCTAAGATGGCTGTGCCCATGAAGTAGGAAATTGCTTCGGCACTTCTCACATTTATTGGACAATTTCATGCTGAATTATGAATAATTTCGATAAATAACTGGGGTAAAAGGCCGTGGCGTGGATATGTAGCGACTTGACACAAAAAAAATTACTTGGTTCAGTTAAAAGCTGTTAATTAGTTCTGGATTTCATTTTTGAAGTTTATTATCATCAATGAGTTAGTCAATAAATTTTAAAACAGGATACAGTGGTTTTCCTTTCATCACTTCCTGTAATCAGAAAAAGTGATTTTTCTTGAAACAGTGGAATTGGATATATAGCATTTTGGAACCAAACTTTTCAAATGGAAAAACAAATAAATGCAACGAAAATGGGGTTCCCAAGACAAATGCTGAAAATACCACGGACAGCTAAGAGAACAAATGAAAGTGTGCTGGAAGAAGCTAACAAACAGCTGTGCCTCCTACAAAAAATAAGAAAACTCCAAGCAAAATTTTTCAGACATTTTATGAGAAAGCATAGTCTGGAGCACAGAATTACATGTGGGAAGATCAACAATAAAAGATCGTGGGGAAGACAAAGAGAGAAGAACCTGGACGGCCTAGCAAAATGGATGAGGGCAAACAAAGGACTGGACCTGATCATCACATCTGAAAACATAGGTAAGTGGAGGGACATGGTCGCCAACGCCTGTCAGCATGGCATATGACGATGATGCACGTCACAAGTATATTAAAGGAGAACTGAAGGCAAATTCTATTTATCTCATTTTATTAAATATCGGAATGCATTTTTGATAGTTATTTTGTCGCTGCTAGAGCAAGTTATGAGTGTTTGAAATATGCTCTGTAATATACATCAGTCCATATGTCAAAGCAGTGGCCGTAAACGAGATTCGTTGAGACCTGTGCGAGATATCATAGGATGGAAGTAAAACGTACAGCGCAAATCAAAGTGGCCGACATCTGCCAGTGTTGTCAAAAGACTCGCGCACCCTCTTTCAAATGCTGATGTAATCAAGCCAGAAGTTTTGTTTCTTTTGATAGCGATCAGGAAAGTTTGAAAAAAGTAGGCAATAATTGTCATTTAAACCCATTTTTGTGCAATACTTCGTTTGGAAAACAGTTTTCAAAATGGCAGCACTGACACCTGGCTGACACTTCATGTTTCGAAGTCTCGCACAAGTCTCGTGAAGATCGCGCGGATAAGTGACACCTGCCATGGACCAAACAAACTAAATTCAACACGGCTAAAAACCGAATCGGCCGATGAGTAGAATATTTAATTGCAATTAGTTGCCAATACGAGTCACGATATAAGGTTAGTAAACCAAAAACGTAATTGAATAACATGTTAATTAAGAAATAAAGCAAGTTTAAAAATGACTTCAGTTCTCTTTTACGCCATCTTCTGTTTAGTATAATAATAATAATAATAATAATAATAATAATAATAAAATTAAATGTATACAGGTCTGAAATGACAATCTGTATTTTCCAAAGATTATATAGTTTCCTACTCATTTGTTTTTAGTTTTCTACACTCATGAAAGAGATTACTGACATTCCTCCAACAGGTGGTAATGTGAAGACTGAATCTTCGAAACAGTGATGCCATGAATAACTTGGCTTTTACTCCCAATATCTTGGAGTAACAAAGGAAGTTGCACTGTTTTATAGAAACTGTGTGGCTCAGGAATCTATGTGGGCTTACTCACGGCACCATTTACAGTGCCTTGCAAAAGTATTCATACCCCTTGAACTTTTTCACATTTTTCCGCCTTACAACAACAAACTTAAAAGTTTGTTATTGAGATTTTATGTGATAGACCAACACAGAGTAGCACATCATTGTGAAGTGAAACGAAAATGATAAATGGTCTTCAAAATTTTAAACAAATAAAAATCTGAAAAATGTGGTGTGCATTAGTATTCAGACCCCTGTGCTCTGATACCTCTAAATACAATCCAGTGCAATCAGTTGCCTTCAGAAGTCATCTAATTAGTTAAGAGTCCTACTGTGTGTAATTTACTCTCAGCATAAATACACTTGTTCTGTGAAGGCCTCAGTGGTTTGTTAGAGAACACTGAAGAACAAACAGCATCATGAAGACCAAAGAACTCACCAGACAGGTCAGGGATAAAGTTCTGGAGAAGTTTAAAGCAGGGTTAGGTTATAAAAAAAATATCCCAAGCTCTGAACATCTCAAGAAGCACTGTTCAATCCATCATTCAAAAATGGAAAAAGTGTGGCACAACTACAAACCTACCAAGACATGGCCGTCCACCTAAACTGACAGAGCGAGCAAGGACAGCACTGGTCAGAGAAGCAGCCAAGAGGCCCATGATCACTCTGGAGGAGCTGCAGAAATCCACAGCTCAGGTGGGAGAATCTGTGTACAGGACAACTATAAGTTGGACACTCCACAAATCTGGCCTTTTTGGAAGAGTGGCAAGAAGAAAGCCATTGTTGAAAGACAGGCATAAGAAGCCATGTAGGGGACACCGCAAACATGTGGAAGAAGGTGCTTTGGTCAGATGAGACCAAAGTTGAACTTTTTGGCCTAAATGCAAAGCGCTATGTGTGGCGGAAAACTAACACTGCTCATCACCCTGCACACACCATCCCCACTGTGAAACATGGTGGTGGCAGCATCATGCTATGGGGATGCTTTTCTTCAACAGGGACAGGGAAGCTGGTCAGAGTTGATGGGAAGATGGATGGAGCTAAATACAGGGCAATCCTGGAAGAAAACCTGTTGGAGGCTGCAAAAGACTTGAGACTGGGAAGGAGATTCACCTTCCAGCAAGACAATGACCCGAAATATACAGCGAGAGCTACAATGGAATGGTTTAGATCAAAGAATATTTATGTGTTAGAATGGCCCAGTCAAAGTCCAGACCTAAATCCCATTGAGCATCTGTGGCAAGTCTTGAAAATTGCTGTTCACAGATGCTCTCCATCCAATCTGGCTGAGCTTGAGCTATTTTGCAAAGAAGAATGGGCAAAAATTTCAGTGTCTAGATGTGCAAAGCTGGTAGAGACATACCACAAAAGACTTGCAGCTGTAATTGCAGCAAAAGGTGGCTCTACAAAGTATTGATGCAGGGGGGCTGAATACTAATGCACATCACATTTTTCAGATTTTTATTTGTTTAAAATTTTGAAGACCATTTATCATTTTCGTTTCACTTCATAATTATGTGCTACTCTGTGTTGGTCTATCACATAAAACCTCAATAAAAAAAACTTTTAAGTTCATGGTTGTAAGGTGGAAAAATGTGAAAAAGTTCAAGGGGTGGGCGGCACGGTGGTGTAGTGGTTAGCGCTGTCGCCTCACAGCAAGAAGGTCCGGGTTCGAGCCCCGTGGCTGGCGAGGGCCTTTCTGTGTGGAGTTTGCATGTTCTCCCCGTGTCCGCGTGGGTTTCCTCCGGGTGCTCCGGTTTCCCCCACAGTCCAAAGACATGCAGGTTAGGTTAACTGGTGACTCTAAATTGACCGTAGGTGTGAATGTGAGTGTGAATGGTTGTCTGTGTCTATGTGTCAGCCCTGTGATGATCTGGCGACTTGTCCAGGGTGTACCCCGCCTTTCGCCCGTAGTCAGCTGGGATAGGCTCCAGCTTGCCTGCGACCCTGTAGAACAGGATAAAACGGCTAGAGATAATGAGATGAGTTCAAGGGGTATGAATACTTTACATTGTACTGTAGCACTGTACATTTACCAAGTCTCATAACCACTGCCAACCTGAACACTAGTTTGTTCTGTCCTTTACAGAGTGCCTTAAGGACTCAGTAGTCACCTAATCAACGTATTTAATTTTGTGTTGAAAGCTCGATTACTGTTCTCCATCAAAAATTATTCTATCCACATTTACTGGATATGAGCAATATGAGCATGCTCTGATTGGTTACTCTTCTACTAGGATATCAGCTCATACAGTGGTGCTTGAAAGTTTGTGAACCCTTTAGAATTTTCTATATTTCTGCATAAATATGACCGAAAACATCATCAGATTTTCACACGAGTCCTAAAAGTAGATAAAGAGAACCCAGTTACACAAATAAGACAAAAATACTATACTTGGTCATTATTTATTTATTTATTGAGGAAAATGATCCAATATTACATACCTGTGAGTGGCAAAAGTATGTGAACCTCTAGGATTAGCAGTTAATTTGAAGGTGAAATTAGAGTCAGGTGTTTTCCATCAATGGGATGACAATCAGGTGTGAGTGGGCACCCTGTTTTATTTAAAGAACAGGGATCTATCAAAGTCTGATCTTCACAACACATGTCTGTGGAAGTGTATCATGGCACGAACGAAGGAGACTTCTGAGGACCTCAGAAAAAGTGTTGTTGATGCTCATCAGGCTGGAAAAGGTTACAAAACCATCTCTAAAGAGTTTGGACTCCACCAATCCACAGTCAGACAGATTGTGTACAAATGGAGGAAATTCAAGACCATTGTTACCCTCCCCAGGAGTGGCCAACCAACAAAAATCACTCCAAGAGCAAGGCATGTAATAGTCAGCAATGTCACAAAGGACCCCAGGGTAACTTCTAAGCAACTGAAGGCCTCTCTCACATTGGCTAATGTTAATGTTCAAGAGTCCACCATCAGGAGAACACTGAACAACAATGGTGTGCATGGAAGGGTTGCAAGGAGAAAGCCACTGCTCTCCAAAAAGAACATTGCTGCTCATCTGCAGTTTGCTAAAAATCACGTGGACAAGCCAGAAGGCTATTGGAAAAATGTTTTGTGAACAGATGAGACCAAAATAGAACTTTTTGGTTTAAATGAGAAGTGTTATGTTTGGAGAAAGGAAAACACCATTCCAGCATAAGAACCTTATCCCATCTGTGAAACATGGTGGTGGTAGCAACATGGTTTGGGCCTGTTTTGCTGCATCTGGGCCAGGACGGCTTGCTATCATTGATGGAAAAATGCATTCTGAATTACACCAGCGAATTCTAAAGGAAAATGTCAGGACATCTGTCCATGAACTGAATCTCAAGAGAAGGTGGGTCATGCAGCAAGACAACCACCCTAAGCACACAAGCCATTCTACCAAAGAACAGTTAAAGAAGAATAAAGTTAATGTTTTGGAATGGTCAAGTCAAAGTCCTGACCTTAATCCAATCGAAATGTTGTGGAAGGACCTGAAGCGAGCAGTTCATGTGAGGAAACCCACCAACATCCCAGAGTTGAAGCTGTTCTGTATGGAGGAATGGGCTAAAATTCCTCCAAGCCGGTGTGCAGGACTGATCAACAGTTACCGGAAACGTTTAGTTGCAGTTATTGCTGCACAAGGGGGTCACACCAGATACTGAAAGCAAAGCTTCACATACTTTCGCCACTCACAGATATGTAATATTGGATCATTTTCCTCAATAAATAAATGACCAAGTATAATATTTTTGTCTCATTTGTTTAACTGGCTTCTCTTTAGCTACGTTTAGGACTTGTGTGAAAATCTGATGATGTTTTAGGTCATATTTATACAAAAATATAGAAAATTCTAAAGGGTTCACAAACTTTCAAGCACCACTGTATATCGTGAGTAGAGAAAAACAAAATGGCAGAGTATTTTGCTGAACCAACCGAGGACGAAATAAAACTACTCGAAAACAAAACCCCCAAAAATACAAAAACACCACCAACAACAACAGCAACAAAATATGGAATGAAAGTATCTGATAGTAAGAACATCTCTTTTTTTAATTTTTCAATAATTATTATGAGATAATAATTATCTCATAGATATCGCAAGGTAATAATTATTATGCTACACACCTCGTCAGCTATCATCTCACGTATGACTCAATTTCTGGGAATAATTCAATTATCTTGCTCAATAGCTCTTCCCAGTTGCTCACATGGCATATTAGTAGAGGACCTGGATAAGATATGTATGCATATAATTTAGGAAAGGATAACTCAACTGTTAGCGGCTAATTTGAACCCAAGGAACAACTTGGGATGTGTGCCAAAAATGACCAATCCAAGATGGCTGCCAGTAGCCAAATTGAAAATATAAATTTTTGAACCACTTACCACAGAAGTATGTGCAATACCCCATTTTATGTTTTTTTGGGGGGGGTATGGGGAATACATTAGTGACATCATTTTCATGATTGAAGGAAAAGGGAACAAGCTATGGTCAAAGGCAAGGTAAAAAAAAAAAAAAATATTGGCCAAAATTGCAGTTTCACAGAAAACATGAGAAAAACAGAAAAACCCTACTTCAAACATGAAATCATGGAATTGGAAGACCTACAGTATGCACATAATTTAGGAGAGTATAAGAAAGCAAGCATTTGATTAAGATAAAGAAATTGTATTTTCAATCACATTATTATGATCAATGGAAAGTTAAGTTAAAGTGAAAAATCTCATCTCATCTCATTATCTCTAGCCGCTTTATCCTGTTCTACAGGGTCGCAGGCAAGCTGGAGCCTATCCCAGCTGACTACGGGCGAAAGGCGGGGTACACCCGGGACAAGTCGCCAGGTCATCACAGGGCTGACACATATAAAGTGAAAAATACAAAATAAAACTTATTTTAGTAGGCAGCAATATCTTGAAAGCCTAAATGTTGAACAGTCAACAATACAACTTTTTTTTAAAGATTTTTTTGGGCTTCTTTCACCCCTATTATTGGATAGGACAGTGTAGAGACAGGAAACGAGCGGGAGAGAGAGACAGGGAGGGATCGGGAAACGACCTCGGGTCGGAATCGAACCCGGGTCCCCGGCACGGCGCCCCATCCACCTGAGCCATGACGCCCCCCCAACAATACAACTTTTAACATCACATTATTACCGTTTATGTGTCACATAAACCAGGGTCAGGAACATGAAGAGTAACACAATAATAAAACCGTAATACTGGCGGCCATCTTGGATTGGTAATTTTCAGGCTGTTCACCCCGGATAGCAATTTTGGCACACATCCCGAGTTATTCCTTGGGTTCAAATTAGCCGATAACAGTTGAGTTAAATTATGTGCATACATGTCTAAGCCAGGTCCTAGACTATATTGACTCTATGTGCAGGAAGATGCAAGAAATGAAAGCAATTATAGGTCTCCAGGTCTAATTACTTGTTTACCTTGTGAGGAAAAAAAACCCCCACAAAACCCGAAATAATAGCAAGGATAAAATCACAATAAAACCATTAAAAACACAAATATAGACAAAATAGACAAACATAGAGCCAAACAAGAAAACTAAATTAGCACACATACAAAAAATAGTACGTTGCGGGGGGGGGACACCAGCAAACTTTTAGTTTAAAAAGAAATCCAAAAACAAAATTCAACCAAAATGTGAATGAATAAATAAATAAATAAATAAATATTGATATATTCCATCTATTTTGCGGGCGCAAATGCACTTCGTCTTGGGAGGAATGATGCAGAACAAGCCGCTTATGTTACAGGCCTTCCCTCATCTCTGGGCTATTTGTCACTAAGCCGCTATGTGTGCTCGGCAAAGAAACATCAAAGGCTGACAATAATATTTGTATGCAAGTGTTTGGAATAATATTTTCTTCTTGACGACAAAAAGCCTTGAGGCTCGTGACAACTGAAAAGCACAACCCAGTGTCAATAACAGTATCCTACTGACGCAGAATGGTATTGTGACGCTACAGAGTCTTGTCTCCATTTGTAGGAATAATAATTATTTGGTTACTCGTCCTGAGATGCATTGTTTAGTAGCTTTCCGTTAAAAAACAAAACGCTGTTCGTATACTGCATAATGGAAACAGATAAGACGTGTTTAATGCTATATTTGTTTTATTTAAGGACATTTAAATGCTGGTGGAAAAAACAAAACAAAACAGAAGATTTCTCCAAAACCTTGCCAAGATCCACATCTATCCATATTCAAGTGGAGATAAGGAAGCACGCATACATGCTTGAGAAACATTAAGGAGGAAAAAAAAAAAACACTCCACATGAGAGGGTGCTCTACGACACCCCTCCATCTGGACACATGTCCCTTCTTCGCAAAACAACACGAGTTTCCCATGTAGCCTCCACACTTCATCCTCCCAAGGCTAACACGGTGGCCTCTGATAATTTGTTCTGCTCCAGTCTCTCTCATCATTACTTCCTGCAGATCCCTGCTGCTGTTTGTGCATCATTTTCTTTTAGAGGGATTATGCATATTTCTGAATGCTAATGAGAGTGGCGCATTGGTAATCATCACCTGGGCTCCCTGAAGGTTGCTCTCCTACATAGCAGACATGAATAAATTATTAAATGAAATCTAATTTCATTTGTGGAGCAGCTGAATCTAATTCTGCTTTTGCCCTCCACAGACTGCACATCAGTGACCCTGAGGTTTTAATAATATTATTTAAATATAACAGACATGCAAGTGCAACAATAGAGACATGCTATAGAGCCTTCAGCCACATCAAAATGAATATGAAATAATTCAATAAGAGGACTGCAGATACAGTAGGAGGAAATTTGCTGCATGGAAAAAAAAAAGAAAGAATCGGAAGGAAACCATAGACAAAACTGTGTTCCGATAGTCAGATACACAAGTCAGATTTACTGGATTAACGTTATTTCTCAGAGATGGTGGAAAACATATGCAATCTAATCATGTAGCATCTAGTAAATTATATTAAAAATCAGTTACACACTCAGGTGGCACGGTGGTGTAGTGGTTAGCACTGTCGCCTCACAGCAAGAAGGTCCTGGGTTCGAGCCCCGTGGCCGGCGAGGGCCTTTCTGTGCAGAGTTTGCATGTTCTCCCCGTGTCCGCGTGGGTTTCCTCCGGGTGCTCCGGTTTCCCCCACAGTCCAAAGACATGCAGGTTAGGTTAACTGGTGACTCTAAATTGACCGTAGGTGTGAATGTGAGTGTGAATGGTTGTCTGTGTCTATGTGTCAGCCCTGTGATGACCTGGCGACTTGTCCAGGGTGTACCCCGCCTTTCGCCCGTAGTCAGCTGGGGTAGGCTCCAGCTTGCCTGTGACCCTGTAGAACAGGATAAAGCGGCTAGAGATAATGAGATGAGAGGAGTTACACACACTGAAAGACTGACAGAGGCAGCACCGTTCGTTGCTATTTTTGTTCAAGTGTTTCAAGTACATAATCATGCCGGGTCTCTTCCAAAGAGTAATCATGATTCAAAGAAAAGCTGGGCTTGCTATTAGCCAGCTCTTTTGTTCAAATCGTACAAACCGGCCGCTCAAGGCTTCATGTAATCTGTACTTTGGTTGGTAGATACGGTATGCACTTAGTCTTAGACTGTGTCAATCTACAGGCTGGGCTAGAAAGAAATCAGTCAAGCTTCTTCATTCATTTTATATCTCATCTCATTATCTCTAGCCGCTTTATCCTTCTACAGGGTCGCAGGCAAGCTGGAGCCTATCCCAGCTGACTACGGGCGAAAGGCGGGGTACACCCTGGACAAGTCGCCAGGTCATCACAGGGCTGACACATAGACACAGACAACCATTCACACTCACATTCACACCTACGGTCAATTTAGAGTCACCAGTTAACCTAACCTGCATGTCTTTGGACTGTGGGGGAAACCGGAGCACCCGGAGGAAACCCACGCGGACACGGGGAGAACATGCAAACTCCGCACAGAAAGGCCCTCGCCGGCCCCGGGGCTCGAACCCAGACCTTCTTGCTGTGAGGCGACAGCGCTAACCACTACACCACCGTGCCGCCCATATACACACACAGTCAGAAGTTTACATACAGTGAGGTGAATGTCATCATGGATATGAATGTCATGGCAATATTTGGGCTTTCAGTAATTCCTCTGAACTGTTCTTTTTCTGTGGCAGAATGATTGCACAGCATACAACTTTAATTTAAAAAAAAAAAACACAAGAATTTGGTGCACAGGTTTTAATTTTCTTTGGCTTTTCTGAAATCAACACAGGGTCAAAATTATACAGTACATACAGGGTCAAAAATTTACATGCTCTCACTTCGATTATTAATTCAGAGGTGCTGAAACTTCCAAAATGTCTCCTATCTTGCCAAGGCCGAGGTCTCTTAACTTCCTGTTAGTGATCATGACAACAGCTGGTAGATTCTCTATGCCTTCATAAAAAGGGTTTGTTTACAGCACTCATCAGATTGACCAACACACAGTAAAATGGGAAAGTCCAAGGAGCTCAATGCAGATCTGAGAAAGAAGATTGCAGATATACACAACTCTGGAATGTCTCTCGGAGCCATTTCTAAACAAGTGCAATTTCCAAGATCAGTTCAAACAATTGTATGCAAGGTATTGTAAGGTGTAGTCACTTTGCCAAGCCACTTTGCTTCAAGAAAACCCAAACTGTCACCCTCAGCTGAAAGGAAATTGGTTTGGATGGTCAGGAACAACCTGGGAACCACCATGGCACAGCCCTGCTATGAACTGGATGGATGGATGGATGGATGGATGGATGGATGGAAGGAAGGAAGCACAACTTTATTCATCACAGACTTGTGAAATTTCCTCTCTGCATTTAACCCATCTGAAGCAGTGAACACACACATGCACACACATGTGAGCAATGAGCACACACACATACCCAGAGCAGTGGGCAGCCATGCTAACAGCACCCGGGGAGAAATCAGTAGTTAGGTGCCTCGCTCCTTTCTTTCTTTCTTTCTTTCTTTCTTTCTTTCAGAAGCTGATGGATCACTGTCTACAGTTCAGACCACCAAGGACTAAAGCTACATCCACACGACAACGGCAACGAGATGTTATTTAAAAAAATATCGCGTCCACATGGGCAACGATCAGTAAAATATCAGGTCCATATGGCAACGCAACACTTGCTGAAAACGATGCAATACACATGCCACACCTCTAGGGGCGCTGTAAGACGGTCCCTTCGGAGACACCAGAACAATAGAAGTAGTAAGGACGCATGCGCATAAACTATTATGCGCGAGACTTCATATTAGCCACAAAGTCAGAAAAATCTGTTCGTAAAATTACATTATAATGACCAAATACAATGAAAAGTATTTTTCCAGTCTCACCTGTGAAAGGTAATCCCATGTGATCTCGTTTGGACGGTAAACCTGTTGGTACAGTTAAACGCAGCACATGAATGAGGCATCTTTATTCTCCACTTTGACCCATCCAATATGGCGGCGAGGATGACGTATGATTCTACACGGAAGGCAGCGTCTTTAATGGTCCAGAATAAATTGAATGCTACACGTTGATGGATTAATTTGTTCTTCTACGCCCTTTTTGAGGAATGTATTGTAGGACTTAAACCAACATCTGAAGAGGTGAGATCGCTCCTTTTTTTTCCCTATTTTTGCAGGCGGGATTGACTCTGCCCTAAGGGCTATTCTCTCTTTCTCTCTCTCTCTCTCTCTCTCTCTCACTTTGCACCATTACACAATAAATATTCACAGTGAAAATATTTTGTAAGCGCGTTTCATGAACCAAGTTATAGGATTTGGTGACAACTCGCATTGAGTTCGTTACACTTCTACCCGGCGTGAAGCACTCACAGTCATGTGGTTGTGACGTCACCGTAAGCAAATCCGTTCTACTCATCCAGACGACTTCGCAACGGCGCCGTTGCCAGATCTTTCCACTCTGGAACCCGTTCTCAAAAGATTGCGTTTTGGGGCACCCAAAACGCCGGTGCCGTGTGGATGCCAGGCCGAAACGATAAACAATTGTATCGGATTCACCTGAATCCGTTGCTGTGTGGACAGGGCCTAAGAGGCTGCTATCCAAGAAATAACCCCCTGCTCCAAAAATGACACCTTCAAGCTTCAAGCTTAACTAAAGTTTGAAGCTGACCATATGGACAAAGAAAAAGCCTTCTGGAGGATAGCTGTAAGGTCAGATGAGACAAAGATTGAGTTGTTTGGCCACAATGACCACCATGTACAGAGGGACACTGTACCAGCTGGTAGTGGTGGTAGGATCATCATGCTCTGAGGCCGTTTTGCTGCTAGTGGAACTGTTGTTTTTTTTTGTTTGTTTGTTTTTTTTTACCATGTATGTATAATTTTGACCCTGTGTTGATTTCAGAAAACCCAAGGAAAATTAAAACTTGTGCACCAAATTCTAGTGTTTTTTTTTATGAAAGATGTATGCTGTACATTCTACCACAGAAAAAGTACAGTTCAAAGAAATTACTGAAAGCCCAAATATTGCCATGACATTCATATATATATATATATATACCGTACACACACACACACACACACACACACACATATATACATATATCACACACACACACACACACACACACACACACTGGGGAAAATAATTATTTGATCCCCTGCTGATCTTGTAAGTTTGCCCAGTTACAAAGAAATGAGTGGTCTATAATTTTATGGTACTTTTATTTTAGCAGATAGAGACAGAATATCAACAAAAAAAAGTCCAGTTAAAAAAAATCACATCATATAAATGTTATAAATTCATTTGTATTTGATCAAGTGAAATGAGTATTTGGTCCTGAAGCAAAACCCAAGGAACTGAGTACTTGGTGGAGAAACCCTTGTTGGCAAGCACAAAAGACAGATGTTTCTTGTACTTGGTCACCAGGCTTGCACACATCTCAGGAGGGATTTTTGTCCACTCCTCTTTACAGATCCTCTCCAAATTCTGAAGGTTTCGAGGCTTGGCAACTCGAAGTTTCAGCTCCCTCCACAAATTTTCTATAGGATTAAGGTCTGGAGACTGGCTAGGTCACTCCATGACCTTAATCTGCTGCTTCTTCATCCACTCCTTTGTTGCCTTGGCTGTATGTTTTGGGTCGTTGTCATGCTGGAAGACCCATCCATGACCCATCTTCAGTGCTCTGACTGAGGGAAGGAGGTTCTCTTCCAAGATCTTACGGTACATGGCCCTGTCCATTGGCCCTTCAATGCAGTGAAGTCATTCTGTACCCTTAGCAAAGAAACAGCCCTAAAGCATAATGTTTCCACCTCCCTGCTTGATGGTGGGGATGGTGTTCTTGGGATTGTATCCAGCATTTCTCTCCTTCCAAACACAACAAGTTGAGTTGATTCCAAAGAGTTCCATTTTGGTCTCATCTGACCACATCACCTTCTCCCAAGCCTTCTCAGAATCATTTAGGTGATCAGTGGCAAACTTCAGACGGGCCTGTACATGTGCCTTCTTGAGCAGGGGGACCTTGCGGGCACTGCAGGATTTCAATCCATTATGGCATAGTATGTTACCAATGGTTTTCTTGGTGACTATGGTCCCAGCTGCCTTGAGATCATTAACAAGCTCCTTCCGTGTAATTCTGGGCTGATCATCCTTACCCCATGAGGTGAGATCCTGCATGGAGCTCCAGGCCAAGAGTGATTGATGGTCATTTTGTATTTCTTCCATTTTCTAATAACTGCACCAACAGTTGTCTCCTTCTCACCAAGGTTCTTGCTGATGGTCTTGTAGCCCATTCCAGCTTTGTGCAGGTCTACAATCTTGTCCCTGATGTCCTTTGAAAGTTCTTTGGTCTTGTCCATAGTGGTGGAGAGGTTGATTCTCTTGACAGGTGCCTTTTTTAATCATAACGAGTAGAAATTAGGAGTACTTTCTTAAAGTGACAGACTAATCTGTGTGCTTCATGGGCACATACAGTAACCAGTCTGTGGGAGCCAGAATTCTTGCTGGTTTGTTGGGGATCAAATACTTATTTTGTTCAATCAAATGCAAATGAATTTATAACCTTTATAACTTTTATACCCCACTGTATATATTTTTATTTACAGCCATTAGTGGTACTTGGTTCCACTAAACTAAAACATAATCCACATCAGCAATCTGTTAACAGGAAATAAGATGATACCAAAATTGACTTAATGTTTTGTTTTGTTTTTCTTGAATGAAAGGCAGGATCCAGTCAATATTCAAGCATAGTGTACATATTATGCATTTCATAAGTAATTTGACAATGGAACAGTTCTTGTTCGGTTCCAGGACACTGCTAAAATGGGGTGTAATAGTAATCAGATACACCATGCACTGAGAGGCTCCAGTTGAAATTATGGATTCTCTGAGGTAGTCCTATGCCAGTCACCAAAGAGAATCCATAATTCCCAGTGCTTCTCAGTGCATGGTAGATTTGATTTACATTCCTCATCAAAAAATTCCAAACTAAAAGTGTTAAGATTGAATCTCTGCATAAACTCACTGGAGGCAGCCATGTTTGTTGTTTACATCAGAGCGACCTTCGACCTGCGTATATCCAATGTACCATGCTATCACCTGCCTCGCTAGGCATGATCATGATACGTAGATCTACACATACAGAAATGCTCATAGAGCCACAGCTGGTGAAATTGTTACGTCAGTTCATGGTATATCCAGGAGACACCATGACTAACTCACACCATATCTATTTTCTTTTTTAATTATTGATGTTACGAGATAGATTGCTTAATCAATGGTGGAACTATTTTATGTCACGTGAGCCATCCTTGGCCAATCCCTGCACGGGAATTTTTTGATGAGGGATATCACGTAAAATACAGAATGTCAGCTTTAATTGGATAATACTGTATTGGATGAATCATATAGGAAGGCAAACCTAGAACTACTGCATGCATTCTCGCATAAAAAGTGCACTTTAGCATTTCTAGCTGCCTTGTGACATTGCGTGAGCAGTGAAACTGCTGTGGTAGAATTGGAAGATGACATTGCAGGACTTGGAGAACGCTTCACTCTCACTGGGTTATTGCTGTTGTGCCAGTGAAGAGAACTCGCTGTAACATGGGAATTAAGAATGGCCAAACTGAGAAGAAAAAAGTCAACACACTGACTGGCTACCGGTTCTGTCCCGTATCAAATTTAAAAATTTCAAATTGCTTGTCTCTTTCAAAGCCTTGTATAATCTTCCTCCTGTCTACCTTAGGGAACTATTGACCCCCTACACCCCCTGTCGCTCACTCAGGTTTTCTAGCAACAACCTACTTGCTGTCCTATGCACCAGACTTTCCACCATGGGGGGGGTCCTTCAGTGTCATTACCCCCAAACTCTGGAATTCTCTTCCTCAAGCTCTCCATGACTGTTCTTCTTTCAAATCTCAACTGAAGACTCATCTCTTCCATGAACATTTCTCTTCCTCTCTTACTGCTTAGTCAATTTTTCCTTTTTCCTTCCCTGCAAAGCAACCTTGGGATAGTGAAAGGTGCTACAGAAATTATTATTATTATTATTATTATCATCATCATCACCACCTCGCCCAGGATGGAGTCCACCAGGGGCCGAGGTATTGTTTTCAGTCGGGTTTCTTTCTTTCTTTTTTTGTAAACTATGTTATGGGAAAACAGCTGGACCAAGCTTCATGAAATTTTCAGGATAGATGGGCATTGGTCTCAAATAGAACCTCCAAAATTTGGGGGGGGGGGGGGGGGGGGGGGGCGCAAAGTCAAGGTCATGGTGACCAAAAAGGTATTAAAAAAATACTGATTGGATCACTACCTGCCTCATTTGCATACACTGTGCTGTCACTGGAATGGTCTCTTGGCCTGTTTACATACGCAAAGGAAGGGGTTTTGGCCACACCTACTTTTAAACCCCATTGATAGAAACTTCCCCACTCTGTTGATTTATTACTATAAATATAAATTATAAATAAATGGACTAGACTAAAGAAATCACTTTCAGACATGTTTACACTTAATACAGAGGGAAAGTGCATTCCACTGAGCCTCCACTGTCTGTACTTTATATTATTCTACTCTTACCTTTTACAGTTTTCGAAACTGAGACCTCCGAACCGAGGCTGGCATACACACACTGTCACAGGGGACGACAGAATCAGAATCAGAACAATGTTTATTGGCCAAGTATGTTCACACACAAGGTCAAAATCGAGGTCAAGGTTACCAAAAAGGTCAAAATCGTTCTTTCGTGATATCTTCCTTCATATTCATCATAAGTGCTACTGGGCGAGGTTTGTTTTGCCTGGCAACACATTATTATTATTATTATTATTATTATTATTATTATTTTTATCTCATCCGGCCGACAGGTGATGAGTTTATGCCATCATGTGTTGTCTGTCATTATCCAAATTTACGAAAATCGCTTATTCTCTCTCAATTCTTCACTGATTTTTATTCTTTTTGGCAGGAAGGTAGGTCTATAGCTTCTACCCAAATTTGCATAATTGCAATTAATAATAAGGACATGGAGTAATTAATCAACCCCTAACGAGCAGTTTCCACACAAATCGTTTCTTCTCCCTCAATTCTTCACCGATTTTGATTCTTTCTGGCATGAAGGTAGGGGTACCTAGGGTGCATATAACTTCTACCTTGACTTGCAGAATTACAATTATTCATGAAGTTATGGACTGATTAAGCCTTAATGTTCAACAGCAGTTCAACAAAAATAGCTTCTTCTCAATCAGTTCCTCACCATTTTGGATTCTTTCTGGCAAATAGGTCGGTATTCCTAAGGTGTATATAGCTTCTATATATACAACCCCGATTCCAAAAAAGTTGGGACAAAGTACAAATTGTAAATAAAAACGGAGTGCAATGATGTGGAAGTTTCAAAATTCCACATTTTATTCAGAATAGAACATAGATGACATATCAACTGTTTAAACTGAGAAAATGTATCATTTAAAGAGAAAAATTAGGTGATTTTAAATTTCATGACAACAACACATCTCAAAAAAGTTGGGACAAGGCCATGTTTACCACTGTGAGACATCCCCTTTTCTCTTTACAACAGTCTGTAAACGTCTGGGGACTGAGGAGACAAGTTGCTCAAGTTTAGGGATAGGAATGTTAACCCATTCTTGTCTAATGTAGGATTCTAGTTGCTCAACGGTCTTAGGTCTTTTTTGTCGTATCTTCCGTTTTATGATGCGCCAAATGTTTTCTATGGGTGAAAGATCTGGACTGCAGGCTGGCCAGTTCAGTACCCGGACCCTTCTTCTACACAGCCATGATGCTGTAATTGATGCAGTATGTGGTTTGGCATTGTCATGTTGGAAAATGCAATGTCTTCCCTGAAAGAGACATCGTCTGGATGGGAGCATATGTTGCTCTAGAACCTGGATATACCTTTCAGCATTGATGGTGTCTTTCCAGATGTGTAAGCTGCCCATGCCACATGCACTAATGCAACCCCGTACCATCAGAGATGCAGGCTTCTGAACTGAGCACTGATGATAACTTGGGTCGTCCTTCTCCTCTTTTGTCCGAATGACACGGTGTCCCTGATTTCCATAAAGAACTTCAAATTTTGATTCATCTGACCACAGAACAGTTTTCCACTTTGCCACAGTCCATTTTAAATGAGCCTTGGCCCAGAGAAGACGTCTGCGCTTCTGGATCATGTTTAGATACGGCTTCTTCTTTGAACTATAGAGTTTTAGCTGGCAACGGCGGATGGCACGGTGAATTGTGTTCACAGATAATGTTCTCTAGAAATATTCCTGAGCCCATTTTGTGATTTCCAATACAGAAGCATGCCTGTATGTGATGCAGTGCCGTCTAAGGGCCCGAAGATCACGGGCACCCGGTATGGTTTTCCGGCCTTGACCCTTACGCACAGAGATTCTTCCAGATTCTCTGAATCTTTTGATGATATTATGCACTGTAGATGATGATATGTTCAAACTCTTTGCAATTTTACACTGTCGAACTCCTTTCTGATATTGCTCCACTATTTGTCGGCGCAGAATTAGGGGGATTGGTAATCCTCTTCCCATCTTTACTTCTGAGAGCCGCTGCCACACCAAGATGCTCTTTTTATACCGAGTCATGTTAATGACCTATTGCCAATTGACCTAATGAGTTGCAATTTGGTCCTCCAGCTGTTCCTTTTTTGTACCTTTAACTTTTCCAGCCTCTTATTGCCCCTGTCCCAACTTTTTAGAGATGTGTTGCTGTCATGAAATTTCAAATGAGCCAATATTTGGCATGAAATTTCAAAATGTCTCACATTTGACATTTGATATGTTGTCTATGTTCTATTGTGAATACAATATCAGTTTTTGAGATTTGTAAATTATTGCATTCCGTTTTTATTTACAATTTGTACTTTGTCCCAACTTTTTTGGAATCGGGGTTGTAGCTTGTATATAGTGCATATAGCTTGCAACATTTATTGTGCAAGGTGGCCCACTTTAGATCGTTCCTTCTGGACTAGACAGGGCCGGAGTGAGCTACGCCATCATTGACGGTCTCGTTTTTATTATTATTACTATTATTATTATTATTATTATGGACGGTCCCACGTGGATAGCCTAAAGATTTCCACTTCCCAAAACCAGTTTATGTTCAAGTCTCACTCCTGCTTCAGTCGATAATCTGATCAGGATACTGTAGATTTGCACTTAAGAGCTGTTGCTGTAAATATTAAGACTGTCCTGGGCTTATTCCAGGACTCTCATAATACACTCAACACATTTAGTAGTGCTTGGCTTTACTCTCGATACCTGTATACCATATTCATTTATAATACGATTGGATGTCACCCAGAAGAAGATTGGCTCCCTTTTGAGTCTGGCTCCTCTCAGCACTTCTTCCTCATGATGTCTCAGGGAGTTTTTAAATCTTCATTCAGATTTCTGTAAAGCTGATATGTGAGAATGTCTATAAATGTACACAACCAATAAAAGGCTGTCCAGACCAATATAGTACAAGTGTAATACAGTAAAACAATAGTACTCATTTCAAAAGAACTATCGACTTTGAATTATTTCAAAACCCTACTTTATATTATTCACGATGTTGGAAAAACAGCCTCGGCTATACTTCTTACAACAAATGGAGCCATTTAATAAAAAGTATGTCACATTTCTGTTTCCATTTTTTTTTCTTTTTGAATCCCCTTTGGCACTCATCTCGAAACCCACCAATGTGGAGTGTGTGTCTGCTGAAAGGACCTCTCGGGTGCTGTGGAGACACACGGGGTGCTGGAGGTAGAGCAGAGCGCACGCCACACACGGCACCATGCCTCTATAGCTGTCAGGTTGATCACAGGAACCCTGCTCCATCGCCACACACCAGCACACACGTCAAGAGCAGGACAGGGAGAGGAGGGAAGCCGAGGCCACGCAGACTGTACCGTAGTGACAGGCAATAAAAATCAGAGTTAAGGAGGAGTGAGAGGGAAAGGAAGAGTGTCCCTAAAGTCTCAACCCATTTTAACCTCACTAAGCCAGTAGGAAGACAAAGTAGTACAGCAGAGTGCTGCAGGATTCAGGAGAATCTTCTTACTATTATCGAGCTCAAGAGATAGTTGTATTATATATACATATACAGTACTGTGCAAAAGTCTTAGACACGTAAAGAAATGCTGTATGGCTTAAAAAATAATGAAATGAAATGTTTCAACATTAAAAAAAATACTATCAACAGGAATCAGTAAGCCATAATGATTGAAACAGTCAATATTTGGTGTGAGACGACCCTTTGCTTGAAAAAAAAATAGTAGTCTCAGGTACAGTGAGTGCAGTTTTATGCGGAAATGAGCTGTAGGTTTTACTGAGCATCTTACACAACCAGCCACAGTTCTTCTGGACACTTTGACTGTCACACTCGCTTCTTCATTTTGCACCAAAACCCAGGAGGCTTCATTAATGTTTTCTTTTTTAATCTGAAAAGTGCTCTTAATATGAAATATGCTGCTCAGATGCAAACATTTTTTTTCCTGTAACGTTTAATTTTGTTCCGGAAAAAAAAAATGAACGTTCGGAGCTTTGTACTGACTTGATAATGTCGAAGTCATAAAATAGAAATTGATAAAATTTGTATGAAACAAAAAAAAAAAGGGCGTCTACAACTTTTGCACAGTACTGTGTGTGTGTATATATATATATAGTATATCTAGAACAAAAATATATATACATATACAGTACACTCACCGGCCATTTTAACAGGAACTTCACTGTAAAAAAAGTTATGCCAACCATACCTGTCAACTTTGAGGTTTGAAAAAAAGGGATATTTCCCAGATTTTTAACTCAAAATAAGGGAAAATTTCGGAAAGTCATACCCTTCACCAAAAGTGGGTGTGTAGTTGAATGGGGGGCAGTTTTCTATCTAGTATTTGTGATTTCCTGTACTCTGGTGCATGTTGGTGATAGCCAAGACACAAACTTAATATGCTTATGGTTTATAGAGTGCATTTGTGAATAAACTATACATTTATTTTTATTTGCTTTCAGTGGTACCAGTTATTTCCCAAATTAAGGGCTAAAATACGTATCTTATGTTAAAATAAGAAAGGTCATTATATAACCAGTCAATAAATTCAATTCCATTGCAATTTATTATGGTTTTACCATAGTCATGGCCTCGGAACACTAGATAGATAGATAGATAGATAGATAGATAGATAGATAGATAGATAGATAGATAGATAGATAGATAGATAGATAGATAGATAGATAGATAGATAGATAGATAGATAGATAGATAGATAGATAGATAGATAGATAGATAGATAGATAGATAGATGTAATAAAGAGAAACTAGATGTAATAAAGAGAGAGTAATATAAGATATTAAACCAAGAGTGATTTAAAATGGGTAAGTTTCAGATAGAAAATAAAATAGACAATGAGTGGATAAAACAGTTAATACACCAATTAGTTTACACTAGGCTATTTATGAGGTCTTAGCCAGGACATACTTAATGTAAACATGTGTAGCTTACCTTTGATTATTTGGGAGGCTTTCGTTTTCCCCATGGAAAATTTCTTTGCGATGGAAGAGTCTGGGAACATTCCAGCCACGCACTTGTTGAAATCATCAAAGAAAGAGAGGCTAATGTTTTTCTTAGCTATTAGCATCGCCATCTTCACCTCAGACCTAATCAGTGTTGCCAGATACTGCTGATGTTTTCCAGCCCAAAATATGTTCAAAACCCGCCAAAATGCACTTGAAACCGCCCAACTTGGGCGGGAAACCTCCCAATCTGGCAACACTGGACCTAATCACTTGCTCAGCCTCGCCTCCGGACGTAGTTATGTAATTACTGATGCCTGAGAGGGCGGGGACATGAATTCATGGCCCGACTTCCTGCTGTAAACTCCTGTCAGAGGCGCGTCATGAATTCTGGACCTACCGACTTTTTTATATTGTGAAAATACGGGACTTTTATATAATGTGAAAATACGGGATATTTTCGGGAAAATAAAAAAACAGGAAGACAGTGGGAAATAAGTCAAAATAAGGGATTTCCCGGGAAAAACGGGAGGGTTGACAGGTATGATGCCAACTTAAAAATTCAAGGCAACTTACTGCACAGGATTTTTGAGTTTATGTGACAACTAAGATTTTTAAGTTTTGAAGAAAGCTGTGCCAACTTATACTTTTGGTCTTCATATTCACATAAACTTCATTTTTTCAGTTTTACATGATAAGAATTCAACTTTAAAGTGCTGATGACACGTTTTTGACATCTTTGGCGATGTTTTATAACATAAAAAGTAATTCCCGATGATCCATATATTAATTCACGAAGGCGCCTATTTTACAAGTTATGATAAAAAACGCGGCTATTTGGGCAAATTTGACGGGGCTGCAGCACCCAGGAGATGAAGGAGGAGGAGGAGCTATATGACATCAGCGAAAGAACCTTCCTCCTAACTTACCAGTTTGTTGTTGATGCGGCGGGTGTTCAGTTTATCATTATTAGTATTTTTATTAGACATTATTATTATTATATACAGTTATTATGCCTTCGCGTTGTGTTGCCGGCTTTTGCTCCAAAACCCACAAGGATGGGGTAAGTTTATTCAAGTTTCCCAGAGATCCCGAGCTGCATGCGGAGTGGGTGAAGCAAGTCAGGCGCACTCGTGACAAGTGGGAGCCCTCACCAACATCCGTCCTGTGCTCTGAACACTTCGATTTGGATTGTTTTGACACCCTTCCCAGCTTAAAAGAATCTCTTGTGTGTGCAATTCAGCACAAACGTGTGCTGCTACCATCAGCAGTGCCTACAGTATTCCGGAGGGGGTCTACTAGTAGCTATGCCGGATCCAGCAGTCGCCTGGGACAAGGCTACTCCTCCAAACACAGTCCAACTGTCAGAACATGTGTTGAGAAACGACATAAGATAAAGGTACGTAGAGCTATAGAGTGCTCCGACATGATGCTAAAAATAGTAACCATGCGGTCTGCGCGGCCATCTTGGAAGTGACTCGCTCCAGAGCGCTCATAGAGTACACATCATAGAGTACACATTCATGATAATCATAAATGTAATCATAAAGTCGGCGTGATATCAGTCATGTATTTGCTTGTGAAAACTTGCGGCTTTCATGTAACTGCCGCCTAGCAACGAGAGGCAAAGGGTAAAGAGGGTAGGCTATCATAGATTCTATTCGGAAGAGATCAATACATGATTGCTTAAAAATTAGGTATTTTAACAATTTGCATCTGTTTTGTGATTATCGTGACACTTGTGTGTTATATAGAACTGTATGTCTTATCAGCACATCGAGGATCTTCCACCGGAGGCTTTAGCAAGTACTCGCAGCAACACTACACTTTACCCTTTGCCATGCGTTGTTAGGGAACGGTAGCAAGTACCCCGATGACCGACTTCAAGAATATGTAGAAAAAATTTAGAAATTATACTTTCCAAAAGTCATTTGAGCTTAGTGTATTGCATTTCCATTTATATTGTAGGTTCTTGCTGATGTTTTTGCGGAGTATGACGCAGCTGCTGAATCAGAAGCTGCAGAGTTTGTATGTACTAGTTGTGAACATTCACATTATTATCAATCTCATTTATTTAAAATCAGATAAAATCATGCCATCATGATCACTGCTTAAAGTACCAGTGTTTGGTTGTTGAAGAGCTAGCACTAGAGAGTTCACCGGCGTTTTCATGCGCCATTTCCATTGAGTAGAACAGCCAGTGAACCGCAGCGTGTTCTCCCGCTGACGTCACAGCATGGCCGCGAGCCACGGACCCAGTTTTCTTGCGCTGTGCAATTAAAAGTTGGATATTCGCGTAACAACAGCTTCTTTTCACGTAATTATAACAGAAATCTAACATGTTTGCCATGTTGTATAGTTTATTTAAGAAATTGCACAGAGTCATGTTCGTGTCATCAGACCTTTAAGGCCACTAATCTTTCATCCAAGTAAAAACTTCAAAATTTGAGTTCAATTTTCTTTCTATCCCACAATAAAACAAATAACAATCCAGTTCAAATAGCATGTTTATTTTAACATGATGGTAGCAAAACTGCTATAAAACTGTAGTGGCAGTGCTTTTTTGTTAAGTCACACATTCACTTATTTTAAGCCTGAAGCTAATTTAACAAACGAAATGTGCAAACAATTCAGTAGGAGCACTTGCATGTGACGTCACAGCCGATCCAGATTGTGACAGACGCCATCGTGTCGGTCAAACGCCATATTCCGCCTTCTACTTCTATTTCTGCTTTTACCTTTTCTTCTGGAAAACCCTACTATATACAATTCTACTACAACGGCTGCGGCTACAAGCTCTCCCTACCTGTGCACGTTTTTTATGTTTTTTGTGTGTATTTTTGCGTGTTGTTCGTCTGTACCGGACTTCAATATCCACTACAACCGTATGGACTTACTGGACATGGGTTTCCAGCAGAAAATGACGGTTTGTAGCGATTTCCATCGCATGCACAACATTCCGGACGAGAAAAAAAAAAAAAACATTCTGGACGAGATAGCGAAACCAGCGGGGTCTCCGTGGATTGTTATCGGAAGCAAAGCGAAGGAGGCGGCGCCGGGAGCGGAAGCAAAAGCGAGGCTACAGGCAGAGCCAGCCTGTTGACTAAGCTCAGAAAACAGCCACTCAAACCTCCACTGCTAAGCCTCTACCTCTCCAACGCCAGAGCCATGGTAAACAAGACGGACGATTTGGAATTACAGCTGGAATTACCTTATTCTATAATCAGCTGGTCAGTGCTGTACTCAATACTTAAGTGACTTACCCGTCCAATGAGGATTGTTATTTTCTTGTTTACAAGATGCCACACCTGAGTCGCTGACAAATCCTGAATTTCTGTAAAGATAACTGTCCAGAGATTTATAAGCACGCAGTGCTTCACCACTGAACAGCGAGGGAAAGTTAATGAGGTAATTATACACGTCCGGGTATTCCGCTGGCAGTTCAAAATCCGGTCGTGAAAACTCCGTCCGTTAAGCCATAAGGGTCACAAATCTGTAGATCGTTTATTTTAGACATGTATCTAGTTATCTGTTCATTAGAAAAATGAGCCGTGTAGTCCGTCGGTTGAAATTGATCCATTCTGTACACGAGTGCAGCAGTATTCAGCGGTGTTTTTGACCGACAAGATGGCGGTTGTGTACTTTCCGGTCACGTGACTGCAAGATCTCTAATAGAGAATTGTTTGCACATTTTGTTTGTCAAATTAGTTTTTACTTGGATGAAAGATTAGTGGCCTTAAAGTTGAATTCTTATCATGTAAAACTGAAAAAATTAAGTTTGTGTGAGTATGAAGGCTAAGTTATCTGAGACCAAAAGTATAAGTTGGCACAACTTTCTTCAAAACTTAAAAATCTTAGTTGCCAGATAAACTCAAAAATCCTGTGCAGTAAGTTGCCTTGAATTTTTAAGTTGGTGTAACTTTTTTTTTTTTTTACAGTGTTGTTCCTGATTCTAAGATCCCCGTTCTTAGCTGCAGGAGTGGAACCCAATGTGGTCGCACTTGGAAGACGCTCTGGACACTTACATTTTTTATGGCTGAGGACTACAGCTGACTTGCTAACTTTAGGACTGCAGTTGTCATGAACAGTTTTGCACTCAAGTTTCCATCAATGAAGAGTTTATAACATCAACGAAACTGACTTCATGTTAAAACTGTTAATGTTGTAATCATGTGTTGCCCAAATGAGGATGGGTTCCCTTTTGAGTCTGGTTCCTCTCGAGGTTTCTTCCTCATGTCGTCTGAGGGAGTTTTTCCTCACCACCGTCGCCACAGGCTTGCTCATTGGGGATAGATTAGGGATAAAATTAGCTCATGTTTTAAGTCGTTCAAATTCTGTAAAGCTGCTTTGTGACAATGTTTATTGTTAAAAGCGCTATACAAATAAACTTGACTTGGTCTTCTGTTCTGCTGTTGCTTGCTGAGATGCTTTTCTGCTCAGCACGGTTGTAAAGAGTTGCTATGAGTTACTATATATCTTTCCTGGCAGCTCGAACCAATTTGACCATTTTCTGATCTCTGACCTCTCTTATCAACAAGGCGTTTGTTTCCACCCACAGAACTGTCGCTCACTCACTCGGTGTTTTTTGTTTTTCGCACCATTCTGTCTGTGTAAACGCTCCAGACTGTTGTGTGTGAAAACCCCAGGAGATCAGGAGCAGTTTCTGAAATACTCAAACCAGTCCATCTGGCTCAAACCAACCCCCATGCCACAGTGAAAGAAACTCACATTTTGAGACCACCATTTTTTCCATTCTGATGCTTGAACATTGTGAACATTAATTAACTGAAGCACTTTATTTGTATCTGCGTGATTTGACGCATTGTGCTGCTGTCAAGGGATCGGCTGATTACAGAACCGCATCAAAGAGCAAGTGTACGCATAGGTGTTCCTAATAAAGTGGCCGAGGTGCGAGTGTGCGTTTAGGAGAGATTCTAATTTTAATTTTGTCCATTTTGGGAAATTAACATTTTTGTATGATTCATTTCTGTAGTTGTTTTGTTGTCGTCCAATTTAATGCTCTCTACAATGTATGTGTTGGACCCCCCAGGGGCGGGGCTTGTTCCACAGCAGCAGCTCGTTAGCAGTCAACATCGTTCGGCTGTGAATCTTCCTGCACACTGTTCCTTTTTACAACCATCCATTAGTTGAGAATTAATGTTTGGAAGGTTGTTTTATGAGGAATAAGGTAGAATGTGTGCAATTTCACCAGTTATGTCACAGACACTTTTCAGGGGAATTGTTTTACCAACTTGGGGCTGTTCAGTGCTGGAATGTCTTACGACCTCAGACTGACTGAGGACACCATTCCATCTTTGTACACCAATCAAGGGCTCGTCAATCATTTTATCAAGTAACTTTTTTAAATTATAAATTAATTATAAGCCTACCGATTCAGATATGTCTGACGTCTCCTTTATCACCATCGTGACCACTGACGCTCGACCTCGGCACAAGCATGTATGCATAACTCACAGCATGTCGCCAATATCATCCTTGTTATAGTCGACAGGAGTGGGCGAAGGCGGCAGCAAGAAATTCTCCACCAATTTAAAAAACAACCTTTTAAAGCTAGACTGCCTTTCAGATTTTTCAAGTGTAGGTCATTAAAAGATTTTTCCCCGACACCCAATTATTTTTATTTAATGGACCGAAAGCTACTGAATTTGAATCGCAGGCTTCCAATTTAATTATTTAAAAAAAAAAGAATAGTTAATGAATTTAAGGCCACATGGCCCTAAATTCTGCACTATTTTTTTCCTGCTTCACCATGACGCAATACAAGATACTACGTCATGCATCACGTTGTGGGCTTTCCCCGTTCGCGCAAGGCATTGTGGGATAAAATTTGAAACAGGAGAGAAAAATGTAGGACGTGGGTGTGCGAATGAAACGTGAAAGACCGACTACAGTAACGGAAAGTGAGAAGAAAAGACGTTATGTTATATACGAAGGAAAGGAAACGCAGGACCAAAACTAATAAATATCGGCGCTCAGCGAGCACCTCGGTGTGATCAGCTGTTCGTTTAGCAACAGAATGATGGAACCGTCAGTGCACGCTCAAAGGTAAACCTGCGCATGCACACACACACACACAGACTTCCTCTGTCTGCTTGACTGCGCAAAGCGAGCGATTCATGCACATTATTTGCTTTAATCCCCTCAAATTAAATAACTTCCCAGCCACAGAATGGCCAGTTTTTGGTTTTTTTTTGAGATATTACAGAAATAAACATGCATCACAATGACCAAATTTCAAATGGAACTAAATTTCACCGATTTTATGAAATCGAAAGGCCGTCTAGCTTTAATTAGTTCACTAATGCCGCTTTTCCACTACCAACGCGGCTGAGTTGGGCTGAGCCGTGCCGTGCTGAGTCGGGCTGAGCCGTGCCGTGCTGAGTTGGGCTGAGTCGAGCTGAGCGGGGCTGTTGGAGTTGCATTTCAACTACAACCGCGCTGAACCATGCTGGCTGGAAGTGGGTGGACACATTGGGTGGAGTTAGCGAAAGTGGGTGGACGTCAGGTGATGTTGTTAGGCGGCGCAAACAGTGACATCAGTGACCTTTTAAGCGGTAGTCTCACGACCCGGATAGTAAACAATAAACATGGAGGACACGGAGTCGTTAGTGTTGCTGGTCTTGGTGCTGTGGCTTGTTGTCACCGACAACGCCAACAGATACTGGCAAGAGCGTATAGATGAGGCGAGGCGCATAAGGCTTCATAATTCTCGTAATTCGTAATTCTCCTTCTTCCGGGTTTACGGTGTTTACAGATCCCAGCGTGCTCGCGGGGCGTGTGTGGGCATGTGAGGACACGCCTCCTCACCAATCAGTGCACAGGGGAGTGTCTCCTCACGCCCCCAGCCTCACTCAGCTCGGTTTGGCTCGCTTCAGCCCCACTCCAAAACGGTGCGAGTTTTGGGTGCTAAGCAGGGCTGAAGCGAGCTGAGTCGTGCTGTTCTTAGATAGTCGAAACGCGAGCCGTGTCGGGCTGAAGTGAGCTGAAAAAGGGTAGTGGAAAAGGGCCATAACCTACTGTCAGTTCTGCGATGAAATCTCAAGTGCAATCACTGTAAACCAATCAAGCCCTGCAACACACCACCACTCTGACTTCCTGTTTCAAAAGGAAACGCGTCAACGTACAGAATCAGTTCGACTTAACACCGAGGTGGGAAGTCTGTTCTCTGCAATGTTCAAGCTACAAAATGGGGGAAAAAAAAAAAACAAAAGCAAAAAACAACAACATGGACACCACCATGAAAGCATGTGTTCATGAGCAACAAGCTAGCTCGCTAAATAATATTAGAATATCAGTTTATGATGCATTTACTATTTCAAAACTGTACGTGTAAGCAGTGTGTCTATGTGGATTAACCTGAAATAAATACGACTACAGACTCATTTAGTAGTGAAGTGATATTTTATTTACTGTTGACAGGATGGACGGGAACATTGATCTGACGTCATGTGCTGAACTCAGGGCTGAGGACACCTTCCCGACTTTCCAAGTAGGAATTCCAAGCTCAGCGGCGTTTTCTTTGTTTTTTCCTTGTCGGAGGTTGGAAATGACAAGTTCCAAACTTGAGTTGAACGCAGCGCAAATGACCCTCAAGCCATGTGGATTCATGTGGATTTTAAGTTCTGTCTGTGAAGAAATGCATTGAAAAATGTGATGAAGTGAATTAAAACAGCCAGAAGCACTGCTGAAGTACAAAGTCTTGGCCTTTCTAATCCATTTTATTTGGAATGTACACGGACAATCAGAATAATCAGTCAAACCACACAGAACATCTGACACATTTGCAGTACAAAAGCCAAGCTGCAAAAGAAGACATTTTAGCAAGTGAAAACATCATGAATATATTCGGATTTATTCAGTATTTCCTATTATAAGATTACAATAAACCAAATATTTAACAATTCTTCTCTGGAGGTGAAGTGAATTTTGGTGAATAACAGTCTCGGTTATCATTTAAATATATTGGCTGACTTTTTTTCGTGGTATATCAGATATGTTCCATTCAGCTAGCATGATACTGAACGAGTTGAAGACGAGTAGCTGAATGGAATATATCTGATAGATCATGAAAAAAAGCCAGCCAATATTATTATTATTATTATTATTATAATACATACACACTCTTCATATCAGTATTCTTGAAGGCCAACGCTAGCTTACCCACGACTTGGTGCTGTTAGCGCGGCAGTCCATTTAGCTTCCACCCAGTGTAGCAGTAGCCTTAGCGAAGGCCGATGCTAGCTTATCTGTGACTCAGTGCTGTTAGCACGGCAGTCCATTTAGTTTCCAGCCGGCATAGCAATAGCGTTAGCGAAGGCCAATACTAGCTTACCAGTGACTCGGTGCTGTTAGCACGGCAGTCCAGTTAGCTTCCCACCAGTGTAGCAATAGCATTAGCAATGGCCAGTGCTAGCTTACCCGTGACTCGGTGCTGTTAGCACGGCAGTCCATTTAGCTTCCAGCCGGCATAGCAATAGGGTTATCAAAGGCCAATGCTAGCTTACCAGTGACTCAGTGCTGTTAGCACGGCAGTCCATTTAGTTTCCAGCCGGCATAGCAATAGCGTTAGCAAAGGCCAATACTAGCTTACCAGTGACTCGGTGCTGTTAGCACGGCAGTCCAGTTAGTTTCCCACCGGTGTAGCAATAGCATTAGCAATGGCCAGTGCTAGCTTACCCGTGACTCAGTGCTGTTAGCGCGGCAGTCCAGTTAGCTTCCAGCTGGCATAGCAATAGCATTAGCAAAGGCCAATGCTAGCTTACCCACGACTCGGTGCTATTAGCACAGCAGTCCATTTAGCTTCCAGCTGATGTAGCAATAGCGTTAGTGAAGGCCAATGCTAGCTTACCTGCGACTCGGTTATGTTAGCACGGCAGTCTAATTACCTTCTAGCAGGTGTAGTGTTAGCGAAGGCCAACGCTAGTGTAGTCAAGCCGAATATTATTATTATTCCTGTGTAATTTACTTAGTTACTTTTAAAATCAACAACAGAGCAGCCTGGCAGCCAAAATTCTCTTAAAATCTTCCATTTTTAACGAAGCAACCCTGATGGCCATGTTTGTTTACAAATTGTCATTATTGCTTGGGAACGCAGAAGTTTTAAGTCTCCAATGTCTGACATCGTGCTGTCTTGACAACGTGCAATATATCTCATCTCATCTCATTATCTCTAGCCGCTTTATCCTGTTCTACAGGGTCGCAGGCAAGCTGGAGCCTATCCCAGCTGACTACGGGCGAAAGGCGGGGTACACCCTGGACAAGTCGCCAGGTCATCACAGGGCTGACACATAGACACAGACAACCATTCACACTCACATTCACACCTACGGTCAATTTAGAGTCACCAGTTAACCTAACCTGCATGTCTTTGGACTGTGGGGGAAACCGGGGCACCCGGAGGAAACCCACGCGGACACGGGGAGAACATGCAAACTCCACACAGAAAGGCCCTCGCCGGCCACGGGGCTCGAACCCGGATCTTCTTGCTGTGAGGCAACAGCGCTAACCGCTACACCACTGTGCCGCCCACAACGTGCAATATTGTAACAATATTGCACGCTCATTCTCCATTGGGTAGAGTGATGTAACGTGGAGGATAAGCAATATGAGAACAATATTGCCTGCTATCAATAAACCCATGAGAAGGGAATAGAATACATGTTTTTACTCCATGGAAAAAATGGCCCGTATGTATAATAATCACATGAGCCAGATAATTGTTTCAGTTTAAATACAACAGTGATCATTTTAAAAAATTGCATAAAAAATTATTTATTTCATACATCAGAAGCAGCTTGCAAAAGTAATAACTTTGCAGCGCAGACTTGTGTCACTTATCTACGCCGACTCACATAAAACACTTTGCTTTGAAAATCGAAATAAATCACAACCCCACCTTACCTTTGAATAGTTTTCGACCAAACTTCGTAGCATCTTTAGTGCTTTTAGGAACAGCATTTTCTTTCATCATTTGTAATTCTCCCTCACTTACGGTATCAAAACAATTGGCCGCCATTTTGCCGAGTCGCTTGAGGTGATTATCGAGAAATAGTCTGAATCTCTCAACCAATCAGAGTGCACGATTTCCTATAATCACATGTGTATTTATACTAAATGATTATTAAACCTATTTCTAAACGTTTTCACTAATTTCAAGTTTGAAATAGTTCTGTTTAATTGCCATTGTTTTATTTTAAGCATTTGTTTCGAGAAAGAAGCAAAACTATCTCCCAATCGAAGACAATTTATAGCTTGAAATGAGTAAAAGCATATACACTGTTGGAAATAGGCTTACAGTAGGAATCCATTTCTGTCCCCCAAGGTACAACCTATACTAACGTACCCCCCAGGGCTCATTATTACAACTCAAGGTAACTAAGTGTACCTTTTTATGGCCAAAAAGAGACATACATATTCCCAAGCAGGATATAAAGGGTACAAAAAAGTACTTTAGAGGGCGCTGATCCAGTGACGAGCCATTGTATTCCTAAAGGTACAATCATGTACTTTATTTTCTGAGTGTCCAATAGGGTGGTCCCGAAATGTATGGGAAAATTTTTTTTTTACCAAAACATTCCAACCAACCTACCATTTTTTTACATAGGCTAAAAGAAGGCAACAAGCAAAATTTCAGAAAAATTGGTTAATATTTAGAGGTGCCACACAAGGTTGCAAATGGGGTTAAGCCATTAACATTAGTTGGTGCGTAGACTGTTGCAGAGAAGATCTCAAACCCCCAAAAAGTCACAGTTCTAGAGGGAATATGCCACTTTAATGAAAAAGAAGAGGCAGGAAGAGTTTATAGACTGATAGAAGGTTAGCTTTCATGCACTAAGGGGTTCTTAAACAATGAGCACTGATCGTATGCTGATGAAGTTGTGAATGTTTTTCTTTCTATGTTTTTCAGATGGCTAGCAACAGTAATACAAGTAGTACCGGTGGTGCAAAGCACAAAACCAGAAAGGACAATTATGTTTGGTTAATTGGTCCCACTTCCAAGGAACTGTCTGGGAGAAAGCTTCCATCTGCTAGGGAAGTCCTTAGTGTGTTCTTTTATCTCCCCAAGATACCATAATACCAAAGGGTTTAGAAAATCACAGACAAGTAATAGCTATTGTTACTTTGAACACAGGAAGTTATATTACTGTATTGTTTGTATTAATATGAAACAGTTAATAAGCCACATTATTTTATATTGTGTCTTGAGTGAAAACTTTAATGGCTTTGTGGCACCTCTAAACATTGTTCAATCTTAACCAAATTTCGCACAATAACTTCTTTTAGGCAATGTAAAAAAAAAAAAAAAAGGTAAGGTGGTCGTAACAAAATCCTAAAAAAAAATTTTTGGGACCACCCTAGTGTCCAAAGAGACTAAATCATCTTATATTCAATGTTAGAAATATAAGACACTCTCCCAACAAGATATTTTCACTTGGTAAGATATCATTTTTTGCAGTAAAGCTTTCAGGCTGTGATAGCATTTTGTGACCTTAGTATTATAAAGTGCCATCTCCCGTTCATTCTTAACCCAGACCAGTGTTGTAGTCGAGTCACTAAACCTCGAGTCCGAGTCCAGTCTCGAGTCCCCAGTGTTCAAGTCCGAGTCAAAGTCCAAGTCATTCAAAAAAATTTCGAGTCGAGTCCGAGAACAAGACTCCAACTGCACCGTGTGACGGTGGCTGTTTTAGTGCCTTTAACATTTGTTCCTGAACGTGACGTATGAACAGGTGAATGTGCTTCTCTTTATCAGGGTGTAGGCGCAATTGGTAATTAAGTGATCAATCTCATTAAATCAGTCTCATTAAATCATTAAATCAGTCTCATTAATTAATCTCATTAAATCACTCATTGAATCAGTCTCATTAATTAATACCATTAATTTTGGTGCTTAATAATAAATTACCAAACAGCTAAATTATGGTATATTCCAAATTATTATGATCACTTACTGTATTACACAACTCATATGCACCTTGGAATTATTTTGAGATTGGGCGACTTCAAGTATATTAGGAACAACAAATAAACACACAGTTTCAATAATAATTGAATTTATTATAAAGATAAAAATGAATAATAGCAGTTGGAATCATTATATACAAATATGATATGGCATGTTCATATACTTGATGAGCGGGTGTGTGAACGTGTGTGCGTGTGTGTGTGAGAGTGATGTGTGAGAGTGATTGGAATCTTATCTGTGTGTGTGTTTGTGTGTTATCTGAGGTGTGGGGGTGGGATTTGAGGAGAACAAAGGATTAGCGGTAGCTAACCCACGTGGTGGAGACAAAGGAATTAGCTCTGTGTTGCTAACGAGGCAAAACCATTAGCCGTGGTAGCTAACTCCACGTGTGTGTAAGAGGCCTGTGGCCTACAACAAAAGAATTAGCTCTGATTGCTAATTCACTAGCTTATACATTCCTAAATCCACTGAAACCTTGATGAGGCCAAAATATGTGTAAGAATGAAATTAAGAGTGTTAGGAAGGAATAGAAGAAGCATGCAAAACCTATCTGTTAAACACAACTGAGAGATCAAAACAAAATAGAACAATCATCAATTCAACACCCTAAGTGTTTACAGTGTACACAATTAAACAGTTCCTGAGTTTAAATTCACACTGCTTCATAAAGCTAATTCCTAAGACTAGTTTTATGCCCAAAAAATGCCAGTCTTACTTCAGTATCTCGCTTATAGTGCAAGATTATGGAGATATGTTCCAAGACTTTTGGAGTCCACAGGAGCATGTGAGTCGCCTCCATGGAAAGCAGAGGATTTCTTGGTCCGAACGCTTCGTAGTTCGTGGGAAGAAGTCCCTGATCAAACAATGTGCACAGCGCTTTTATTTAGAAGGGATCCGGTCGCTTCTAACTTTAAATGAACTGCTCTGGGCTGCAGTCTTGTAACGTTACTGATAATGAACAAATGAAACCGGCTGTAGCTCAACCGACAGAGAGAGATAGCATGATTTAAGTAGTTCTACCGTGGTCAAAGGTAAACAAAAATCGCGCTGAATCATTTTTCTTGGGAGAAAAGATGTCTGTATCTTGGGGGCTCGGAGCAAGCGGTCCTCCTTGTGTCCGTATTGAATTCACGGCGCCGAAAGAGGAAGTATGGCGGATTTCCGGGTCACTTATGGGCTCAGGGAGGAAGTGACGTAGGTGATCCCGCCCAGGCGTGACGTAGGTCAACGCGGAAGCTGGCCGATGGGACCTGTAGTTTCTTAAAGACTCTGTGTTGTAGTTCTTAGATGGACTGTGTTACTTACAAGGGAGTGTGAAGTATTCTGTCAGAGATGGTTGGGAGACGGATGTAAGTGCAGAAGATATGTTTATTAATACAAGCGAAGACGGTAAACAATCCAGAACGGCAGGGAAAATCGTAAAACAATGAAACAGGCAATCGGTCGAGCGAGGCACAAACATGCTATTGTAGACTCGGCAGAATCAAAAACGAGAAACAGGAAATCAGGGATCAGGAAACCAAACAAGGAAATAAGGCTCGGTAATGTGTCAGCAACGCGACTCAATACTTCGCAAAGTAAGTGTATTTTCACAGTTTTTAATATAGGTGTGCTGATTGCACCTTAATCCTGTGCAGGTGCGAGTCGTTTACAGCGCGTGCGAAAGTCCGCTTGGAGCGCGTGCTGTCCGGAGCGCGCCCGAGAGTCTATCTGATGCGCATGCCAAGGCATGCCGGTGTGACACTCTTGCATGAAATTAGTCCAAAAATTAATGTAGATGTAAATACCTTATGCCAAATTATTATAGCATGTTACAAAAAATAAAGAAAAAAATCAGAGTCCTCGTCTCCAATTTACGAGTCCGACTGCAGTTAATGTACGAGTCCGAGTCACTTGAGTCATCAGTGCTCAAGTCCAAGTCGAGTCACGAGTCCTTAAAATTAGGACACGAATCGGACTCGAGTACTACAAGCCTGTTTTAAGCCGAATTTAATGACATTATTGGTTTCTACCTCACGTCATGTCTCAGGGTTTCTATCTCATGTTGTCTCGGGGAGTTTTTCCTTGCCATTGAGGCCCCTGGCTTGCTTATTAGGAACGGAGTTATAAATGTAAAATGTATATCTGGAATTTATATATTTCTATATATTAACGCTGCTTTGTGAGAATGTCCATTGTAAGCTCATCTCACCATAAGGCCGATGAGCTGTTGCTATGCCGTGGTGTCCGTCATCGGTCCGTCGTCCACCGTATCTTCGTCAGTTCTCCATGGATTTCTGAGAGTATCCAAAGAGACTAAGGGGCACGAATCGGACTCGAGTACTACAAGCCTGACCCAGACAGAACTTTATAATATTAAGGTCACCATGTATTGATCTGTTGAATTACGATGTTACTTATTACAGAGCTGATCATACACACCGTGAAATTCACATTAACGCTTCTAAGTTTGGATGCAGATTCATTCCTCATCTCTCTCTCTCTCCTTACATCTCGAGCTGTTAATGTGGAGTTGTATGCTTGCGGTAAGTAAAGGAGAAGAGAAGAGAAGAGAAGTGAAGGCTAGAGGAGAGTAGCCCCACTGTGCCATGCTGCCCCTGGCACGCTGTTCTCCCTGGCTGCACTTTCTACTCAGCAGTGGTGCCCGAGGCTGAGCGAGATGAAGCAAGCTTCTAACAGAACTAACAGAATAGACACTGGCTATCAACTCGAGGGGCTTTTTCAAAGCCATACGCCACTCCATGCCCTCCAGCCTTCTCTTCTTCAAACAGCCTTGCAGCCAGCACTATACTCTCCAGGGCTGCCTCTAATTGGTCGAGTTAATAGTGTCCGTGTATTTTTAATGCAGCTCTAGAACAACTTTCTTTCTTTCTTTCTTTCTTTCTTTCTTTCTTTCTTTCTTTCTTTCTTTCTTTCTTTCAATCCCTTGCTCTGTGTTTAGCATTCGTTTCACTCACGTCTCTTGCGTTCAGCAGTCTAAAAAATGGTTTTCGGTTCTCACTCACCGCTTTAGTCATGCTACAGTAAGATGCGGTATTTCAGAGCCCTGGGCACTCTGTTAATCACCAGCCTCCCATCGTAACTGAGTGAAGCAAAGAGCCAGGGATCGGCTGAAGACCACTCTGCCGCGTACACGCTGTCCTCGTGCTCCTCATATGTAGCAATGATGCTGTCCTGGAGTGGCTCTTTGTTCCTGCACACAGGAAACACAAGTTCACTTGGACCTGGCTGCATATGTACTGGATGATTATCATCACTGTAACCCTTCCTGCACATAAACAGCACAAAAAGTGCTTTCTGGAAAACAGGACCAATTAAAGTAGGAATGCATGAACGTAATGAAGAAAAGTATAAAGCAGAGTTTGAGGCTAATTAATTAAATGTGCAACAATAATATTTTTGCTATTTATTGGAGCTTTTTATTCTTGACGGTTTCACACATTTCTATTCCAATAAGCCATTAGATTCGTGTTAATTCCAGGACTACTTGTTTCTGAGATATTGGTTTTTCCAAAAAACTCGTTCAAGTGACTCACCAGACAAACGGGCTAATATAACAATGATAAGAACTGAAGAATAATTAGAATAACTTCTATTATTCTATCCACATTCACTGGATATGAGCAATCGCACGCTCTGATTGGCTACTCTACTACTAGGATATCCGCTCATATACCATGAGTCAGGCTTGTAGTACTCGAGTCTGACTCGTGCCCTAATTTTAAGGACTCGTGACGTGACTTGGACTTGAGCACTGATGACTCGGACTCGACAAATTTTAAATAAAAACTATGTTTTGTTAACTTAATACCACATACCGATTATTTTTTATAAATAATCATCTGGATGTCGATAATTATGGAACGGTGTCGATAACTGTGGACAAAGGTGTCGAGAATTGTGGAACGGCAGAGGTGGACAGTAACGAAGTACATTTACTTGAGTACTGTACTTAAGTACACGTTTTGAGTATCTGTACTTGACTTGAGTATTAATTTTTTGCCAACTTACGACTTTAACTTCACAACATTCGAAAAGCAAATATTGTACTTTTCACTCCACTACATTTCTATCAAGGTCCTCGTTACTATGAAGCAGCTTTGAAAGTGGATGTTTTTTTCTTTTCTTTTCTAAAACGTGATTGTTTTTTTTCCCAGGTGACACTGAGACAGCCGATCAGTAATCACTAGGGTCACGTCACGTCCATAGACTGTATAAAATCAAGATCAATGATTTCTCAGCAGCGTTATTTGAACACGATCAGTTGATGGCAGAATGGAAGGAGGTGGTTCTTCTGGGGAATGAACGCACTCATGGCTATACCTAGAACCCATGTTTCAGTTTTCTGAAAGGATTAAAGATTTGTTTCATTTTAAATGTTTGCTTTGTTTGCCGAAAACGAACCACATCACGGTGTACAAAAACTCGCCGTCTGACCTGCGGAAGCATATTAAGGAATATAAACGTTTTATTCCAAGAGAAAGCTTGCAAGTAAGTTGTATGTGCTTTTAGAGCTAGCGATAACATTGCAATAGCTATGCAGTCTGGTTAGTCACATGACTTTCTATGGATTTGCCCGCCAAGTTGCCGTAGCCTTGTCCACGGCTAACGATAACACATAGCTAGTTAACTTGGACACTGTTAGTTAGCATGTAAAAACAGAGTTACGGTAACATGAATAACGTTAACTTATCTGAAGTCCTTTCAGAAATGTTTTATCATAATCTTGCCAAATAAACAAAATGTAGAAAACTTTCTTTTCTAGTCACATTAGATACCCAATATGATTTCGAGTTTGAAAAGAGTTTGCTAGCATGTCAGGTGGAGTTTCACTGACTAGCTAGCTTAACGTTAAACCACCATGATTCCATAGGCAGATTCAAATGTACATGAATACATGCGCACACGCGAGACCTGTGAGATGGACAGTATTGTACTAGTCAGTCACAACAAATTGCTAGAATTTTTTGTTTTGATGCAAGATGATGGTCTTGCTTTTTTTTTTGTCTTGCTTAAAGCAGTGTTGCTGTTGGGCAGTTATTAAGCTCGAGGTGTGGATCTGGGTTTTAATCAGGTTGGAGTGTCGTTTTTATTTTCTGAGCAAGCTGCATTTACAGCTATTCCACTGTCTTCCTGATTAACATACACATACATGTGTGCACACACTGCCAGAGCTGTGTTAGAACACTACCATGCTGCTTTTATTCTACAGGTTCTACAAGCGAGTCAGTAAATCCAGTCGGTTGCTTCAAAGGCATTAGGTTTTGTAAGAGTTGTAGCAATAATACAACAATGCACTGACAGAAAATGTACTTTTAATACTTAGGTATTTTCAAAAGCAAGTACTTCAGTACTTTAAGTAAAAATTTGACTGGACAACTTTCACTTGTATTGGAGTAACATTTGACCAGTGGGATCTGTACTTTGACTTAAGTCATGAACTTGGGTACTTTGTCCACCTCTGCAGGACTGTGAAATAGAAATGACAAAATCCGAGGAAACAATTTTAGCAGGGGGTCTGGGGGGCGCAGCTCCCCAGGAGCCGTGGGCCTGGGGGCCGCAGGGCCCCAGAAGCTGAACAGATTTTGTGTATATTGATAGATTTGAAGCATCTCCTGAAAGCAAATATTTTCTCAACCATGCCATTTAATTTGAACTGTCATTATTATGTTGAAAAATACAATGTGAACTGATTTACCTTTTAACTGATAAGGGTTCACTTGAAGAATGAAAATATATCAATAACATACCTCATATTGTAAATTCACTCATATTCTTGTGTCGATTTGTATCAATTCATTGGGTACCATAATGTCTTTTCCAGGGGGGAAATTCTAGACTGACTATTAAATAATAGTCACTAATGTTCTTGTTTTTGAACTGATTCAATACCAAAATGTCTTTCTTGTTCATGTTAGACAGATTCTAGTCAAAAACTATATACAACTATTTACAAGTCAATATTTATATTTATTTCCTTTTCTTTGTTCGCAGTTTCTTCAGCTTAGAAAGCCTACTCTTTTCTTTCTGACTTTCTATATGGCTTTTCCTTGCTCTTTTGGTCTCTCTTTCATTACATATTCATGATAACAATGAACATTATGAACAATAACATAAGTTAAAACTACATAAATAATAAAATGTGAACAAGATGGTCTACCTGGTAATCTATAGTTCAACAGCTTCAATTTCACCAATTCCGCATGTTTTTTTTCCCTTTAACATGGTCAACCAAATGTGTTCTTCCACCAGAACCGTACTTCACATCCTGATGGCACAAGATGTAGTAAGCTTTCCCCGGTTCTTTTATCTTCCGTATGTGCTCATGGAGATATTCACTACCGGCTTTAAACTCCAGCCATCGCCAATTCCATGGATTTTTGATGCCGTTTTCCTTGTCAATGTTTTTGACATCGTCGGTCTCACCGTCCTCCCTCTGAACGATGTCCCTCCGTGACGCGGACATACCGCGAAATTCTCCTTTTCAAAACCGTTGATATCGAAAGCGTGTTTAAAGAGCACAATGGTAAAACGAAAAGAACACAAGATTCGCGCCATGGTTTGTAAGCATGGCACAAATGCCGTAAACTGGTCTGTCATTGTCGCAAAAGAAAAAAAGATACCAAAAAAATTACAATGTCGTTACAGAAAGAACAATTTGCGGTAGGCTCTTTCCCAGACTCGCCGGCTCGGTGACACTCGCTGTACGAGACTACTAGCGGTCAGTAGACAACAACCCCCCCCCCCCCAATTTGTTATTGCAAAATTAGATGATTTACTAAAATGATATTTTTGGCGGCCAAATTCGCGGAATTCCGCGGATCCGCGGATTTTTCACAGCCCTGCCTCTGTGGAACGGCACATAAACAGCACAAAAAGTGCTTTCTGGAAAACAGGACCAATTAAAGCAGGAATGCATGAACGTAATGAAGAAAAGTATAAAGCAGAGTTTGAGGCTAATTAATTAAATGTGCAACAATAATATTTTTGCTATTTATTGGAGCTTTTTATTCTTGACGGTTTCACACATTTCTATTCCAATAAGCCATTAGATTCGTGTTAATTCCAGGACTACTTGTTTCTGAGATATTGGTTTTTCCAAAAAACTCGTTCAAGTGACTCACCAGACAAACGGGCTAATATAACAATGATAAGAACTGAAGAATAATTTGAATAACTTCTATTATTCTATCCACATTCACTGGATATGAGCAATCGCACGCTCTGATTGGCTACTCTACTACTAGGATATCCGCTCATATACCATGAGTCAGGCTTGTAGTACTCGAGTCTGACTCGTGCCCTAATTTTAAGGACTCGTGACGTGACTTGGACTTGAGCACTGATGACTCGGACTCGACAAATTTTAAATAAAAACTATGTTTTGTTAACTTAATACCACATACCGATTATTTTTTATAAATAATCATCTGGATGTCGATAATTGTGGAACGGTGTCGATAACTGTGGACAAAGGTGTCGAGAATTGTGGAACGGCAGAGGTGGACAGTAACGAAGTACATTTACTTGAGTACTGTACTTAAGTACACGTTTTGAGTATCTGTACTTGACTTGAGTATTAATTTTTTGCCAACTTACGACTTTAACTTCACAACATTCGAAAAGCAAATATTGTACTTTTCACTCCACTACATTTCTATCAAGGTCCTCGTTACTATGAAGCAGCTTTGAAAGTGGATGTCTTTTTCTTTTCTTTTCTAAAACGTGATTGTTTTTTTTCCCAGGTGACACTGAGACAGCCGATCAGTAATCACTAGGGTCACGTCACGTCCATAGACTGTATAAAATCAAGATCAATGATTTCTCAGCAGCATTATTTGAACACGATCAGTTGATGGCAGAATGGAAGTAGGTGGTTCTTCTGGGGAATGAACGCACTCATGGCTATACCTAGAACCCATGTTTCAGTTTTCTGAAAGGATTAAAGATTTGTTTCATTTTAAATGTTTGCTTTGTTTGCCGAAAACGAACCACAGCATGGTGTACAAAAACTCGCCGTCTGACCTGCGGAAGCATATTGAGGTATATAAACGTTTTATTCCAAGAGAAAGCTTGCAAGTAAGTTGTATGTGCTTTTAGAGCTAGCGATAACATTGCAATAGCTATGCAGTCTGGTTAGTCACATGACTTTCTATGGATTTGCCCGCCAAGTTGCCGTAGCCTTGTCCACGGCTAACGATAACACATAGCTAGTTAACTTGGACACTGTTAGTTAGCATGTAAAAACAGAGTTACGGTAACATGAATAACGTTAACTTATCTGAAGTCCTTTCAGAAATGTTTTATCATAATCTTGCCAAATAAACAAAATGTAGAAAACTTTCTTTTCTAGTCACATTAGATACCCAATATGATTTCGAGTTTGAAAAGAGTTTGCTAGCATGTCAGGTGGAGTTCCACTGACTAGCTAGCTTAACGTTAAACCACCATGATTCCATAGGCAGATTCAAATGTACATGAATACATGCGCACACGCGAGACCTGTGAGATGGACAGTATTGTACTAGTCAGTCACAACAAATTGCTAGAATTTTTTGTTTTGATGCAAGATGATGGTCTTGCTTTTTTTTTTGTCTTGCTTAAAGCAGTGTTGCTGTTGGGCAGTTATTAAGCTCGAGGTGTAGATCTGGGTTTTAATCAGGTTGGAGTGTCGTTTTTATTTTCTGAGCAAGCTGCATTTACAGCTATTCCACTGTCTTCCTGATTAACATACACATACATGTGTGCACACACTGCCAGAGCTGTGTTAGAACACTACCATGCTGCGTTTATTCTACAGGTGCTACAAGCGAGTCAGTAAATCCAGTCGGTTGCTTCAAAGGCATTAGGTTTTGTAAGAGTTGTAGCAATAATACAACAATGCACTGACAGAAAATGTACTTAATACTTAGGTATTTTCAAAAGCAAGTACTTCAGTACTTTAATTTAAGTAAAAATTTGACTGGACAACTTTCACTTGTATTGGAGTAACATTTGACCAGTGGGATCTGTACTTTGACTTAAGTCATGAACTTGGGTACTTTGTCCACCTCTGCAGGACTGTGAAATAGAAATGACAAAATCCGAGGAAACAATTTTAGCAGGGGGTCTGGGGGGCGCAGCTCCCCAGGAGCTGTAGGCCTGGGGGCCGCAGGGCCCCAGAAGCTGAACAGATTTTGTGTATATTGATAGATTTGAAGCGTCTCCTGAAAGCAAATATTTTCTCAACCATGCCATTTAATTTGAACTGTTATTATTATGTTGAAATAATACAATGTGAACTGATTTACCTTTTAACTGATAAGGGTTCACTTGAAGAATGAAAATATATCAATAACATACCTCATATTGTAAATTCACTCATATTCTTGTGTCGATTTGTATCAATTCATTGGGTACCATAATGTCTTTTCCACGGGGGAAATTCTAGACTGACTATTAAATAATAGTCACTAATGTTCTTGTTTTTGAACTGATTCAATACCAAAATGTCTTTCTTGTTCATGTTAGACAGATTCTAGTCAAAAACTATATACAAGTCAATATTTATATTTATTTCCTTTTCTTTGTTCGCAGTTTCTTCAGCTTAGAAAGCCTACTCTTTTCTTTCTGACTTTCTATATGGCTGTCCCTTGCTCTTTTGGTCTCTCTTTCATTACCTATTCATGATAACAATGAACATTATGAACAATAACATAAGTTAAAACTAAAATGTGAACAAGATGGTCTACCTGGTAATCTATAGTTCAACAGCTTCAATTTCACCAATTCCGCATGGTTTTTTTCCTTTAACATGGTCAACCAAACGTGTTCTTCCACCAGAACCGTACTTCACATCCTGATGGCACAAGATGCAGTAAGCTTTCCCCGGTTCTTTTATCTTCCGTATGTGCTCATGGAGATATTCACTACCGGCTTTAAACTCCAGCCATCGCCAATTCCATGGATTTTTGATGCCGTTTTCCTTGTCAATGTTTTTGACATCGTCGGTCTCACCGTCCTCCCTCTGAACGATGTCCCTCCGTGACGCGGACATACCGCGAAATTCTCCTTTTCAAAACCGTTGATATCGAAAGCGTGTTTAAAGAGCACAATGGTAAAACGAAAAGAACACAAGATTCGCGCCATGGTTTGTAAGCATGGCACAAATGCCGTAAACTGGTCTGTCATTGTCGCAAAAGAAAAAAAGATACCAAAAAAATTACAATGTCGTTACAGAAAGAACAATTTGCGGTAGGCTCTTTCCCAGACTCGCCGGCTCGGTGACACTCGCTGTACGAGACTACTAGCGGTCAGTAGACAACAACCCCTACCCCCCCAATTTGTTATTGTAAAATTAGATGATTTACTAAAATGATATTTTTGGCGGCCAAATTCGCGGAATTCCGCGGATTTTTCACAGCCCTGCCTCTGTGGAACGGTGTCACGTGATCTGATACGCTAAGTAATCAGGAATCAACTTATTTTTTTTCAAGTGGAAGTTTGAGTAATTATTCATGCACAATTAACGTACTGAAAGTCTTTTCTACTTTTGCAATGGCTAAAAGATCGCTAAGGTGTCGATAACTGTAGCCGCCGCCCTATTAAAAAAAATGTTCTGTTGCATAGATTTTTATAATTTATCTACAAAACTGCTTGGATATTAAAATCTCTTATAGGATCAATATATTTTTTTCTTTTTCCCCTCTTCAAGATTAATTCCAAACCTCTGTTTTTAACAATATGACCTGACTGTTTTGTTGTCTACTTTGATAGCAAACCTATATGTTGTGATATTCACAGAGCATCATGAAAATGTCAAGTATTGCGACATAATATTTTGCCATATTGCTATGACGGTTATATCTGAGCCGTCAGTGATGTCAAAGATTCTGAAGAAGGTTTCATTCATTCATTCATTCACTCATTCATAGAGTACCATGCACACACTGATTCACACCTGGGGGTGATTTAGCGTTGCCAATCTATCTACAGTATGGTTTTTTTGGAAGATTTTCAGAAACCGTAGAACTCAGAAGAAAACCCATATGGACACGAGGAGAACAAGTACAACTCCCCATGGATGTTAACCCAAACTCAGGATCGAACCCTGGAGCTGAGAGGCTGCACCGCTACGCCACTCACTAGAAGATGACAGAAGAGAAATCTACCATATAGAGACGGAAAAGGAGTGAAATGCAGAAAACGAAACGGACTTTTCCTCATGATGATTCTCCTCACTGTCACTGAGGTCGTCGTCATCTACAAGGTGGCCAAAGGGCTCAGACGAAATGGAAACCATGTTGGACAGGATCACTCGGCTGTCACTGCTGGCTGTAAGCAGCAGCTGGTCATGGGAGTGGTTATACCTCACGCTCCACACCCTAAAACAACAATAATAATAATGTTATTATTAATAATGTTATAACAATAATAATGTGTGTTGTGTTGTACACTGATTTACAAAGAATAACTGCATTTCAATTTCAATTCAACTCTATTCTATTTGCAGAGCACTTCTAACCACAAGGTCAAGGACGTCGTCGCTCATCAGGCCTGCCATCAAAACAACCACGACGAGCAAAACATCAAACAGAACTGAAATGTGACGATGTGAGAGAGGACCAACCTCCACGACAAATTTTTACAACAGGAAAATCAACAAAGGGCGAAATTTTGTTCTCTAAGAGAAAATCGACCCAAAACATCGATCAGAACTGAATTCGCATGATAAATGAGAGAGGAGAGACAATTCAAGTCAGAAGAAAATGTGTTAAGTTGACCTAATTAATAATTTGTTCGCAAAAAATTGACAATACAACGACCAAGTGTTGTGCACAAGGTCGAGTTCTTTCAAACAAAACAATCAGAACTGAAATCCATTGAGAACTGAGGGACGGAGGCGATACGATTTAACTGAAAATAAACAAAGTTGTAAACAAATGCTTTACACAAGAAAATCAACAAACAAACGACCAAGTTTTTTGTTCATCGAGGGAAGATCGACCCAAAACATCGATCAGAACTGAAATCAGGTGAGAACTGCGAGAGGAGATACATTTCTAATGAGAAGTCCTGAAATTCGCGAAGTTGATCTAATTAGCAGTTCGTTAGCGAAAATCGGACAATACAATGGCCAAGTGCTGTACAGAAGGTCGAGTTCTTTCAAACAAAACAATCAGAACCGAAATCCACTGAGAACAGAGGGAGGAGATCCGATTTAACTGAAAATAAACAAATTGTTTACAACAGGAAAATCAACAAACAAATGACCAAGTTTTGTTCCTCGAGGGAAGCTCGACCCAAAACATCGATCAAAATTGAAATCAGATGAGAAATCAGAGAAGATTTCTTTCGTTCTTTCGAGTGAAAGGCCGGGAAAATTCGTTAATTTGGCCTAATTATGACCTCGTTAGCAAAAAATTTGACAAAACAACGACCAAGTTTTGTGCAGAGTGATGAGTTCTTTCAAGCAAAACAACCGGAACAGAAATCTATGGAGAACTGATGGAGGAAATAAGATTTAACTGAATTGTGGACGACGGACCGACGACAGACACCACGTCATGGCAACAGCTCATTGGCTTTATGGCTAGACGAGCCAACAATGGACATTCTCACAAAGCAGCGTTAATATATAGTAATATATAAATTCCAGATATAAATTTTACATTTATAACTCTGTTCCTAATGAGCAAGCCAGGGGCCTCAATGGCAATGAAAAACTCCCCGAGACAACATGAGACAGAAACCCTGAGACATGACGTGAGGTACAGTAGAAACCAATCACGTCATTAAATTCACCTTAAAACAGGCTTGTAGTACTCGAGTCCAACTCATGACTTGACTTGGACTTGAGCACTGATGACTCGGACTCGTACATTAACTGCATTCGGACTTGTAAACTGGAGACGAGGACTCTGATTTTTTCTTTTTCTTTTTTGTAACATGCCATAATAATTTGCTATAAGATATTTATATCTACATTAATTTTTATACTAATTTCGTGCAAGAGTGTCACACCTGCGTGCCCTGGTGCGTGCATCAGATAGACTCTCAGGCGTGCGCCAAGCGGACTCTCGTGCGTGCGTCGTAAACGACTCACACCTGCACAGGATTAAGCAGCAATCAGCGCGCCTATATAAAACTTGTGAAAACACACTTACAGTGGTGCTTGAAAGTTTGTGAACCCTTTAGAATTTTCTATATTTCTGCATAAATATGACCTAAAACATCATCAGATTTTCACACAAGTCCTAAAAGTAGATAAAGAGAACCCAGTTAGACAAATGAGACAAAAATATGATACTTGGTCATTTATTTATTGAGGAAAATTATCTAATATTACATATCTGTGAGTGGCAAAAGTATGTGAACCTTTGCTTTCAGTATCTGGTGTGACCCCCTTGTGCAGCAATAACTGCAACTAAACGTTTCCGGTAACTGTTGATCAGTCCTGCACACCGGCTTGGAGGAATTTTAGCCCGTTCCTCCGTACAGAACAGCTTCAACTCTGGGATGTTGGTGGGTTTCCTCACATGAACTGCTCGCTTCAGGTCCTTCCACAACATTTCGATTGGATTAAGGTCAGGACTTTGACTTGGCCATTCCAAAACATTCACTTTATTCTTCTTTAACCATTCTTTGGTAGAACAACTTGTGTGCTTAGGGTTGTTGTCTTGCTGCATGACCCACCTTCTCTTGAGATTCAGTTCATGGACAGATGTCCTGACATTTTCCTTTAGAATTCACTGGTGTAATTCAGAATTCATTGTTCCATCAATGATAGCAAGCCGTCCTGGCCCAGATGCAGCAAAACAGGCCCAAACTATGATACTACCACCACCATGTTTCACAGATGGGATAAGGTTCTTATGCTGGAATGCAGTGTTTTCCTTTCTCCAAATATAACGCTTCTCATTTAAACCAAAAAGTTCTATTTTGGTCTCATCTGTCCACAAAACATTTTTCCAATAGCCTTCTGGCTTGTCCACGTGATCTTTAGCAAACTGCAGACGAGCAGCAATGTTCTTTTTGGAGAGCAGTGGCTTTCTCCTTGCAACCCTGCCATGCACACCATTGCTGTTCAGTGTTCTCCTGATGGTGGACTCATGAAAATTAACATTAGCCAATGTGAGAGAGGCCTTCAGTTGCTTAGAAGTTACCCTGGGGTCCTTTGTGACATCGCTGACTATTGCACGCCTTGCTCTTGGAGTGATCTTTGTTGGTCGACCACTCCTGGGGAGGCTAACAATGGTCTTGAATTTCCTCCATTTGTACACAATCTGTCTGACTGTGGATTGGTGGAGTCCAAACTCTTTAGAGATGGTTTTGTAACCTTTTCCAGCCTGATGAGCATCAACAACGCTTTTTCTGAGGTCCTCAGAAATCTCCTTTGTTCGTGCCATGATACACTTCCACAAACATGTGTTGTGAAGATCAGACTTTGATAGATCCCTGTTCTTTAAATAAAACAGGGTGCCCACTCACACCTGATTGTCATCCCATTGATTGAAAACACCTGACTCTAATTTCACCTTCAAATTAACTGCTAATCCTAGAGGTTCACATACTTTTGCCACTCACAGATATGTAATATTGGATCATTTTCCTCAATAAATAAATGACCAAGTATAATATTTTTGTCTCATTTGTGTAACTGGGTTCTCTTTATCTACTTTTAGGACTTGTGTGAAAATCTGATGATGTTTTAGGTCATATTTATGCAGAAATATAGAAAATTCTAAAGGGTTCACAAACTTTCAAGCACCACTGTACTTTGCGACGTATCGAGTTGTGTTGCTGACACATTACCGAGCCTTATTTCCTTGTTTGGTTTCCTGATCCCCGAGTTCCCGTTTCTCGTCTTTGATTCTGCCGAGTCTATGATAGCCTGTTTGTGCCTCGCTTGACCGATTGCCTGTTTCACTGTTTTACAATTTTGCCCGCCGTTCTGGATTGTTTACCGTCTTCACTTGTATTAAAAAAAACACACCTTCTGCACTGACATCTGTCTCTCCAACCATCTCTGACAGAATACTTCACACTCCCTGACAAAGGGAAGCACATTCACCTGTTCATACACCATGTTCAGGAACAAACTAATGTTAATGGCGCTAAAACAGCCGCTGTCAAATGGTGTTCTCGGACCCCGACTTGAAATTTTTTTAAATGACTCGGACTTAACCCGGACTTGAACACTGGGGACTCGAGGTTTTGTGACTCGACTACAACACTGGCTTAAAATGACATCATGTGCAACACAGGTGAAGCAAACAACGTAAATGACGCTTTTCTATGTGCTAATTATATTCTGTTGGCATTCTGGGCTCAATGTCAAGCACAAGACTATTTCAAGAAAGCTTAACAAAATAAAGGTTCCATCCGAATGGTGGAAAAAATGTTTACAGACGGGTTTAGTAAATCACATCGCTGGTGCTAAATTAATCTCTCTCTGTTCAACACCTCCTGCTGTTTTGCGCTTTTAGATAGAAACATTCCAAACTTTATACTCATTAAGCTGAACCTGTAAAGTGTATTATTTTGCGCTTGGGAAAGACGCAATCCAGTGTAGACTACTCCGTTAATAAATCAGCTTGTACGTATATTCATTTCTGGGCTTGATCACACATTTTACACACTGAAACTTTTAGTAAATTGAGACCTGAATGTTCTGTGCAGCTAATGGTTTGCCTATAGAACCCAATTTCATTGTTATTTTGGAAACTTGGCTTCTTGCTTAATTCTGCTCTGCTGAAAAATTGCCGACCTCCCAATTTTCCTCTCCGACTCCAATTTTCTCCTTGTTTTTCCACCTCGCTAAGATTTTTTCTCTCTCTCTCTGTCTGTCTAAGCCTCAGGCATGGCTCAGGAGACGATCCCAGCCCCTCATAGAAGGGGATTGTTGGAGGATAACTTGGCTGTCGACAGCTAAATCTGGCTCAGTCAACCCTGCTCCTACAGCCTAACTAATCTGCTTCTGTCCCAAAATATTCCCTAATTCCTCCCTCCCAAGGCTCAGCCAAGGCCTCGCTGCCAACTGAACAAACGACAAAAAATGAGTGGCACGCAGGAGCACTGCAGGTCTGTAATTTCTTATCTAAATAGGATCAAAACTGGGTTGTTATTGATACAGTGGTGCTGTGTTTTCCAGAGATAGCATCCAATGTCTGACACGTTATTCAGTGATTGGTGTGTGTGTGTGGCTGGGAATGTGAATTGTGATGGTGAATTACAAACTGCCTCGTATACCGGTACATGACCTCTAAAATGAGACTCCGAATACTGTTGCAGATATCAGGCTAATTAAAATGTCAACACACACAAGACACAAAATGCACATCCAAAGGGGGAAAAAAAAACAATAACAACAAGCTTTCAGCTTACAAATCCGTCAGGCAATCTTTTGTTTGTATGGATGGTCATGCATGAACTGAAATTCATCTGCTTTTGTACACAAAAGTGATGCTTGTGTGTTTATCTGGCTACTCCGTGTGTGTTTGCGTGTCGCTAACCAGTGGGAGTGCTCCTCCAGGGTTTTGACAGGTTCGTTGATGTGCCTCACATCCCAGAATTTGACCTTACAGTCGTCCCCGCAGCTGGCCAGGTAGTACTGCTTGTTGGGATTGAAGTCCAAGTCTCGCACCAACTGCCCGTGGGCATTTTCAATGCAGTAGATCTGACTGTGTGGGAGAGAGAGAGAGAGAGAGAGAAACAAGAGCACTTAGAAGTTTCTAATGAACGAGAGAGAGAGAGAGAGAAGACTGACATAGATTTCTCATGAATCAAAAGCAGTCTGGTGCTGTAGCTCTGAAGGCCAAACCTCCACCTCACATCATATCATATATAAAAATGCGACAAGCCATAAAGCATGTCGCGGTCTGCTCTAGTCCTCATGCAAAGTGATCACTTCCCAGAGCAGAGAGTGTGTTCGTTTTGCAAGAACTTGTAAAAGCCAGTGCACGTGTATGAACTCAGTCTGAAGGACCTCGGCTTCATTAGTATGGGCGACTGACAGGGGTGCCTGGGGTCCTTTAACATCTCAAGCCTACTGCAACCCTTTGCTCTTTCCGTCTCCGTTAGCCGGCTATCTCACCGTCCACTGATCTCATTATGCAATTAACATGCTAATTAAAAAGCTTATTAAAACTAGGGGTGAGGAAAATTTGACCAGGGGGAGCGTGGGGGGCTTCAATTAGGTCAAGATTAAAGTCTCAATTCAAATCGTTCTGCAGGAGGCAGAAGGTTAAAACGTCCAGTCCCATTATGAGATGATGTATGAATATTAAGACATCAACAGAGTACACTGAGGAAAGAAAAAGAAGGAAGTGTCATTACTCATCACTGCATCTTCCTAAAACGGAGAGTTTTTGATTTGTCAAGAAGTAAAACCAAAATCAGACGTATTCTAGATCACTATGCGCTTTCCGCCATGAGTGGTGACCTTTAGCCTTTGGTTCCAATCTCCCCCACTCCCAAAGGTCGAGGAGCAGCGGCTGCTAAAGCTAGCCAGAGAAATGGAGCAAGAAATTGGGTTAGCCTTGCCGCTCCGAAGTCCTCCACGCTTGCAAATCTGAAATTGGGACCCAACCAGGCAAATCCTGGGTTGAGCTGTGATTCGAGGACACACTCTGCAAAAACGTGACAGGGATCAGGTCGCTTTTGCTCATAAAGCCTCGGGACACGATATGGTCCAGTCAACAGAACTCTTCTGGTTTTTCTACACGCAAGTTAAGTGGAGCCCCTCGGCACCAATCAGCTGGTGGTGGTCGTGATGAAACGACACGACTGAGGAGATCCGGTCATGTATTCATGTATGGGGCATTCCAAGACCTCTGCTGCCATGATGATATTCCAGCACACATGCACATACACACACAAAATGCATTTTGCACATCCGGTGGAAATGAGGCTGCAGCCACAGCGAGGGGGTAAAGAGTCACTGGATGCTTTTGTAGAAGGGGTAAAAGCTTTGTGTGGGTGGCATGTGCATTTTCAGAGCGCGCCAAAATGCTCTCTAGGGTCGCAAGGTTTACAAAGGTAATGGAACATCAGATTGATTGCAGCAAAAGGTAGAGGTCCAGAGGTGACCTCGATCGACCCTAAAAAAAAAGACAAAAACCAAAACATCAGAACCTTAAAAGCAAATTAAGACTCACAAATTTATGAATCTCTTTCAATTTCATTTGTGGGGAAATGTCTGGATAGCTCATAGGGGACTGAGATAAAAACTGGAGCAATACTGGAATGATATTTTGGCAATTAAATATAATACCAGAATGCTGTGAATTCTTGAATCTGATTGGTCAGAAGGTGTTGATTATTTTCTCCAACAGGAGCCCTGACAGTAGTTCTGGCCATCAGGTCAATCACAGGTTTATACTAATGCGCTTATTCTAATATAGTACATTATCATTTCTTTCGGAACAACTCATTCACAGGGACTTCTGCGACTCAACAACAACAACAAAAAAATGTTAACATCATTAAAGACATTTCCAGAAGGAGTCTCCAGTGTCAGCATAACAGTTTGTAGGTTTCCATGCGAAAGTCTTCAGGACAGAGGTGGTGAAGGAACAATGATATATTTAAAGCTGCTAGAATGAATGTGACAACAGGAATTAAGACCCTGGTCACACTACAGCTCATGATGGGTTTGCAAATACTTGTCAAATGAGAATTTGGTAGCATTGCCACCAATTGTGCAATGCACAGCGAATGTTCTCTGAGCTTCGGGAGTCATTTTTTGGTGCGTCTCCACTTCATGAGTGGCCAAAAACATTGTGAAAAATTTCAAATGCATGCAATGAAATTTGGTGGTGATGTTTTCGTTGACAAGCTTAGCGGCAAGTACTTGCAGATGGGTTTGGGAATATTTCCCAAAGCTCGGGGAATCTTCGGCAAGCCTCTTGAGATGTATTTGTCTCGAATCCATATCCCTGATGCTTGCGGAAGCTTCAGCGACACAGCGGTGAGGCACAGCCTAACCTTCGCCGAGACTTGAAAAGTGCATTTATATTTGGCAATGCGAGTTCTACTCGTAGTCGGGTCATACCAAAGACCTATTGCCATTTGGCAAGGCACACTACAATGCAGATGCAAGTGGGGAATCAAACCCTCGCGGTTACCAGAGGACCAGCCCCCACTGTAACCCTAGCTGTGTAGTTGGCGAGAGGCCAAGGGTTATAGAAGCAGAGATCGGCGCTGCTCAATGCACCTTCAGGGCCTGGTTAGTACTGAGACAGGAGACTGCCTGGGAAGACCAGGTCCTGGCACAGGAAGGACTTTGACATTCGGCGAGCCTTCGCCAAGGTCTGTAATTGGTTGGATGAAGAGTTCATGAATATTCGGCAAATGTTTGGTGACGGTTAGACGACGCATTTTTGATCGTCGCTGATTGGTTGGGGCCGATGTCACGCAATGTTGAAATCTATTGAGAAAGGCAGCAGTGATCATTCTCTTGCTAGACGCCAATATGTACAAAATCCTCAAGCATGCCTTCTAGGAAAAAGGTCAGGTTAATTTTGTAGTGGTATAAAGCTGTTTGCTACAAATTGTAAACATGGATGGCTCAGTGGTGTAGTAGGTAGCATTGCTGCCTCGCAGCTCCAGTGTAGAATGTATGAAGGTTTGCATGTTTACCATGTTGGTTATGCTAAATTGCCCTTCGATGTATGTAAATAGCACCCTTCTATGTACTTGCATCCCATCCAGCATGAATTCTTCTGCCTTGTGCCCAGTGTTCCTGGGATAAGCTCTGGATTCAACGTGACCCAGACCAGGATAAAGATGAATGAAGGAAGGATCTTGCAATGTGCTTATGAAAAGTGCATCAAGTGCTTACAGCAAGCACACTCTGTAACTTCAATTTGATTTAGCCAATTTAAGAACTGAAAAAGAGCAAATAATTACTGAATACTTACAAACTACTCATTACCTCCACCAAGGAGATGATGTTTTCAGTGCAGTTTATTTGTCTGTCTATCTGTCTGTAAGCAGCATTGCGCAAAACCTACCAACCCAATTGGCATGAAACTTGGTGGTAGGGTGTAGCATGGGCCAAGGAAGAACCTGTTAAATTTTGGAACAGATCTGAGTGAAGGGGCAAACTCATGAATTTATTTTCACTTCTGCTAGCATTGTGACATACAGAAGTCTACGCTCAACAATGTCGTATATCTTAGAATCCGTCTGAAAGGGGGCGTCGTGGCTCAGGTGGATAAGGCGCCATACCATAAATCCGGGGACATGGGTTCGATTCCGGCCCAAGGTCATTTCCCGATCCCTCCCCGTCTCTCTCCCGCTCATTTCCTGTCTCTATACTGTCCTATCCAATAAAGGTGAAAAAAGCCCCCCAAAAAAAATCTTTAAAAAAAAAAAAAAGAATCCATCTGAAAGTTCAGTAGTGACATAGCCAAAACATAACCAAAGTAGAAATACGATCAATCCATATCACAATCCACATTCACGGCTTCAAGAGGACTCATGGTACCCATGAATGTGGATTGTGATATGGAGGCTTCAGCTAGACACAATCATATTTTGAAACAGTTTTAATGGTTTGGGAAAGCTATGCAGCTGCAAATTTGAATATCATGGAAGACTTGACTATTGTCTATTGTCAAAGACTATTGTCATTGGTGGAGGTCTGCGCTCTCCAAGTGCCCTTCTAGCTGTATTTGCGACTGAGAAAGTTTAGTTGGAACTACTGCCTCAGTTGGCAAAACTTACAGAAAAAAAAGTCATAGACCTATGAAATGTTTACGTATTCTCCTTGTGATAAAACCTATTAAAACGTATTTTTATTTGTATTTCAAACCTTGAAAACATCATCTTCTTTTGGCTGCTCCCATTAGGGGCCGCCCCAGCGGATCATCATGACCTACATATTTGATTTGGCATAGGTTTTTACACCGAATGCCCTTCCTGACGCAACCCACTCCAATCTATCTAGGCTTGGGACCAGCACCAAGTATGCACTGGCTTGTGCAACCCCAGTGGCTGGGTTTTTGTACCTAATCTGCATGTCTTTGAACTGTGGGGGAAACCAGAGCACCTGAAGGAAACCCACGCAGACACGGGGAGAACACGCAAACTCCACACGGAAAGGCCCCAGTTGGCCGTAAGGTTCGAACCCAGAACGTTCTTGCTGCGAGACAACAGTGCTAACCACCAGTATTGTAGTCGAGTCACTAAACCTCGAGTCCGAATCAAGTTCAAGTCATTAAAAAAATTTCGAGTCGAGTCCACTATTGATCAGAGTTGAGTCCGAGAACAAGACTGCAACTGCACCATTTGACGGTGGCTGTTTTAGCGCCATTACCGTTAGTTTGTTCCTGAACATGACGTATGAACAGGTGAATGTGCTTCTCTTTGTCAGGGGGTGTGAAGTATTCTGTCAGAGATGGATGGGAGACGGATGTAAGTGCAGAAGATGTGTTTATTAATACAAGTGAAGACGGTAAACAATCCAGAACAGCAGGCAAAATCGTAAAACAATGAAACAGGCAATCGGTTAAGCGAGGCACAAACAGGCTATCGTAGATTCAGCAGAATCAAAGACAAGAAACAGGAAATCAGGGATCAGGAAACCAAACAAGGAAATAAGGCTCGGTAATGTGTCAGCAATGCAACTCAATACTTCGCAAAGTAAGTGTGTTTTCATAGTTTTTATATAGGCGTGCTGATTGCGCCTTAATCCTGCGCAGGTGTAAGTCATTTACAGTGCGCGCGAGAGTCCACTTGGCGCGCGTGCTGTCTGGAGCGCGCCCGAGAGTCTATCTGATGCACATGCCAAGGAGCGCAGATGTGACACTCTTGCACGAAATTACTATAAAATTAATGTGGATATCAATATATTATGCCAAATTATTATGGCATGTTACAAAATATAAAGAAAAAAATCCAAGTCCTCATTTCCAATTTACGAGTCCGAATGCAGTTAATGCATGAGTCCGAGTCAAAGTCCGAGTCATCAGTGCTCAAGTCATGAGTCCTTAAAATTAGGACCCGAGTCGGACCCGAGTACTACAAACCTGCTAACCACTCCGCCACCATGTCGCCCCATTTAAACATAACGTGATAAAACAAGCATTTCTACATCTTTCAAGCATCTATATGAACCCTGTATGAATCATTTTTACGTAAACGTATGAATCATTATGGATGTTTGTGTGAAGAATTTGCATAAACCTTGACAAGAAGAACTATAGCAACAGGACGACTACAAAAAACAAACAAACAAACAAACAAACAAACAAACAAACAAAACACAATAGGGATCTTGCACACATTTGGCTCTTTAGTTAGTGGAATTCTATTATTTGTGATGCGAATATGATCACGAATCATGTCGCAGCTAATCACTTCTCACGTATCATCCATCTCTGCAACTGCAATTTCACTAGCAGTTAAATGTTCTCTCCGTATCTATGTATCTCTTCTCAGCCAGTCTGGACTTTGTCTCCTCGAAAGCTGCAGCACAGACCTGTTTCTGTTTGCGTGAGGTGCGGTGTGTATTGTGGCATCAGAGCTGACAGCTAATGCACAGCGTTCACACAGTTGCAGGGAGGTGGTGAGTGTGTGTGTGTGTAGTGTGCGTGCGTGCGTGCTCTAGCGCTTACACGCTGTCCCTCAGAGGTGTAAGCAGAGCTGCAGACTGAGGAACAGACAGAACATCAACATGAAGCACTGTCCTGCCATACAGTACACCTCATTTCCTGTTTGCATATAAAATCAGATAAACAATATGATGCATGTGCACAAAGCACAAGTGAGGTTGAGGTTTAACCATCCTTCAGAAAACAAACGCTCAGTGATCGGTCTTGTTGGATTTTAAAAACGATTACTGTCGTCCTTTCACAAGGCGCGAGATCATTTTTCCTAGCATGATTCTGCTACAAAATCCAGGACGGCTAACTGAAGTCGGAAGGAAATCAGAAGTAGCCACTGCTATTGTGTTAGTGACGCGTTTACATAATTACAGACTACGTCAGACCTTAACGGCACGCTGCTGGCTCTACTTTCTCTACCAACAAACAAGAGCTGTAATCGATCTTCGAAACAATCTTTAATAAGTCAAGATCGCTCTTTTCTGCTTATTTTGCACTCCGCTCTGCTTCGTGATGGTGTGACGTATACAGAGAGCTGATGTTTTTGCCCGGGGAAGTGCTGTACTGACACACACTCTTGACAACCCAGCAGAGACACTCTGGAGGATGTCTGATGGGCAGTGGAGCAGAATAGAACCGCACTCTTACTGCTAGCACACAGCTGCTGAACCAACTGGATGCATGGAGAGAAGTGTGTGTGTGTGTGTGTGTGAAGAAGAAACCTTTATTTGTCACATGCACACTTCAAGCACAGTGAAATTCATCCTCTGCATTTAACCCATCTGAAGCAGTGAACACACACACCCAGACAATGGGCAGCCACACTACAGTGCCCGGGGAGCAGTCAGGGGTTCGGTACCTTGCTCAAGGGCACTTCAGCCCAAGACCGCCCCACGTCAACCTAACTGCATGTCTTTGGACTGTGGGGGAAACCGGAGCACCCGGAGGAAACCCACGCAGACACGGGGAGAACATACAAACTCCACACAGAAAGGCCCCTGTCGGCCACTGGGCTCGAACCCAGGACCTTCTTGCTGTGAGGCGACCGTGCTAACCACTTACACCACCATGCCGCCCATGTGGCCACACCCGTGTGTGTGTGTGTGGTGTTTTGACTCTTTGCAGCCCTATAGTCCTTCTGTAAATCCCTCTCTTTCATTTATAGTCAGCTCCAGAATTATTGGCACCCCTCATGAAAACGAGCATATGAGTGACGGAGTCCCCGTCACTACAGTTGAGTATATGCCCTGACCACCATACCAACGAGCCTGGCTCTTTGGTGTGGTGGTCAGGGTGCAGGTTTGGCACCCTGTAGACCTGGGTTCAAGGCAGGATAAGGTGACTGTTCACTTGCTTCGCTACAGATGGTGTCAGAAGTGGGATTCGAACCCACAGCTCCAATCAGAGACCAGACGTGCGCTACTCCAGCCTGGGCGTGTCTGGGTTAGCGCTACTGTTGCACCGTTAGCACTGTTTCCTCGACTCGGCTTGCTCCGGCTGCACTACTGCAACCTCAGCCCGGCCAGGATGCGTCTCGGAGAGCTGAAGAGGCTGTCGGGACACCTGCATCTGCTGCTCAGTTCTCTGTCAGAGCCGCTGGAGCTGCCGTACCTGCTGCCCCAGGAGGAACTCCTCGGTCTGGAGGTGTGCTACTCCAGCATAACACAAAAATATTCTGAACTGAAGCAGCTGACGAGGGGCCCTTCTGTGTTGAGTTTGCATGTTCTCCCTGTGTCTGTGTGGGTTTCCCCCACAATCCAAAGTAAACTGACGATTGATCAAGCTTGGAGAGGGAATTTAATACCTTGTTTTATTTTTCAAATGAATTTTCAACATTTTTCAGCGAGAAGGTCCCAGGTTTGAACCTCACACCTGATGAGGGGCCTTTCTGTGTGGAGTCTGCATGTTCTCCCTGTGTCTGTGCGGGTTTCCTCCGGGTGCTCCGGTTTCCCCCACAATCCAAAGACATGTGGTGAGCATACCTGTCAACCCTCCCGTTTTTCCCGGGAAATCCCTTATTTTGACTTATTTCCCGCTGTCTTCCCGTTTTTTTATTTTCCCGAAAATATCCCGTATTTTCGCATTATATAAAAGTCCCGTATTTTCACAATATAAAAAAGTCGGTAGGTCCAGAATTCATGACGCGCCTCTGACAGGAGTTTACAGCAGGAAGTCGGGCCATGAATTCATGTCCCCGCCCTCTCAGGCATCAGTAATTACATAACTACGTCCGGAGGCGAGGCTGAGCAAGTGATTAGGTCCAGTGTTGCCAGATTGGGAGGTTTCCCGCCCAAGTTGGGCGGTTTCAAGTGCATTTTGGCGGGTTTTGAACATATTTTGGGCTGGAAAACGTCAGCAGTATCTGGCAACACTGATTAGGTCTGAGGTGAAGATGGCGATGCTAATAGCTAAGAAAAACATTAGCCTCTCTTTCTTTGATGATTTCAACAAGTGCGTGGCTGGAATGCTCCCAGACTCTTCCCTCGCAAAGAAATTTTCCATGGGGAAAACGAAAGCCTCCCAAATAATCAAAGGTAAGCTACACATGTTTACATTAAGTATGTCCTGGCTAAGACCTCATAAATAGCCTAGTGTAAACTAATTGGTGTATTAACTGTTTTATCCACTCATTGTCTATTTTATTTTCTATCTGAAACTTACCCATTTTAAATCACTCTTGGTTTAATATCTTATATTACTCTCTCTTTATTACATCTATCTATCTATCTATCTATCTATCTATCTATCTATCTATCTATCTATCTATCTATCTATCTATCTATCTATCTATCTATCTATCTATCTATCTATCTATCGTTCCGAGGCCATGACTATGGTAAAACCATAATAAATTGCAATGGAATTGAATTTATTGACTGGTTATATAATGACCTTTCTTATTTTAACATAAGATACGTATTTTAGCCCTTAATTTGGGAAATAACTGGTACCACTGAAAGCAAATAAAAATAAATGTATAGTTTATTCACAAATGCACTCTATAAACCATAAACATATTGAGTTTGTGTCTTGGCTATCACCAACATGCACCAGAGTACAGGAAATCACAAATACTAGATAGAAAACTGCCCCCCATTCAACTACACACCCACTTTTGGTGAAGGGTATGACTTTCCGAAATTTTCCCTTATTTTGAGTTAAAAATCTGGGAAATATCCCTTTTTTTTCAAACCTCAAAGTTGACAGGTATGGTGGTGAGGTGAGCTGGCCACTCTAAATTGACGATTGCTCAAGCTTGGAGAGGGATGGGCTCTGCCAAATTTAAATGCCCTCGACACACCAGTGATGGACTGTTAATACGTCATCAGTGGTGCCCTTACAGCCCTTGCTGGCTAAAGGGAAAAAGAAGAACCGACACCCTACAATCTCTATCGTAACCTTTCCAGAAGAGAATCACAGCACTGAGCTGCTTTCTTTAACTCTCTAACTGCTCCAGACTCTAAAACTTTCAGTTATGACCCTTTTTGATATTTCCCCATGCTGGTTGATGACAAAGGGATGTGTGTAGCCTCAAATTTGGACCAATGAAACAGAATTTCTGGAGACTGAGAGCAATTACAAAAAAAAAATCTCATTTTAAACAAACAAACAAACAAACAAACAAACTATAATTCATATTGTCTGATCGAGTGCCTTTTATCAGTCTCCAAGAGTTTTCCAAACATTATGCCTGTGGCTGATAGATAAGGAGTAAAACATGGTGGTTCATGCTGTTATAGGAAAATAATCCACGATGGTCTGATTGGATATTCAATCCAATGCTCAGTGCTCTTACAGGAATAACACTGGAATGCACTACCAACACATACAGTCTGTATCTGATATTCAGAAAGGAAATCCACTGATTGTATGAGACATTTTAAACAACTCCGACCTCCGGTACCTTTTAATTGGTATCATGTAAATTTTCTGTCTGTATAGGTATGTTTTGTGTATTATATACTGTACATTATTTATGTTACGAGCCCTGGAAGATTAGCCCTGTCAGGGGCTAAAGGGTATCTCAGTAAACTCAAACTCAATCTGCAAGACAAGTTAGACCCTGCCGTCACTTATTCTATATTAACCCCTTCAATGCCCTTGGACGAGTCACGTACGTCATGAAATCTTTTACCGCTGACGGAAGAATGTTTTAGGCATTGACTGTAATTTATACTAGTGCATCTCAAAAAATTAGAATACCATGAAAAAGTTCCTTTTTTTCATAATTTAATTCAAAAAGGTAAACTTTCATATATTCTATATTTATTACATGTAAAGTGAAATATTTAAAGCCTTTTTGTTTTAATTTTGATGATTATGGCTTATAGCTCATGAAAATCAGAAATCCAGTATCTCAAATTATTAGAATATTCCCTAAGATCAATCAAAAAAAGGATTTACAATACAGAAATGTCCAACTTCTGAAAAGTATATTCATTTATACACTCAATACTCGGTTGGGGCTCCTTTACCATGAATTACTGTATCAATGCGGTGTGGCATGGAGGTGATCAGTCTGTGGCACTGCTGAGGTGTTACTGAAGCCCAGGTTGCTTTGATAGTGGCCTTCAGCGTATCTGTATTTTTGGGTCGGGTGTTTCTCATCTTCCTCTTGACAATACCCCATAGATTCTCTATGGGGTTCAGGTCAGGCAAGTTGGCTGGCCAATCAAACACAGTAATATCATGGTCAGCAAACCATTTGGTATTAGTTTTGGCACTGTGGGTAGGTGCTAAGTCCTGCTGGAAAAGGAAATCAGCATCTCCAAAAAGCTCGTCAGCAGATGGAAGTATGAAGTGCTCTAAAATCTCCTGGTAGATGGCTTTGTTGACTTTGGACTTGATAAAATACAGTGGACCAACACCAGCAGATGACATGGCACCCCAAATCATCACAGACTGTGGAAACTTCACACTGGGCTTCAAACACCTTGGATTCTGTGCCTCTCCACTCTTCCTCCAGACTCTAGAACCGTGATTTCCAAATTAAACGCAAAATGTACTTTCAGCTGAAAAGAGGACTTTGGACCACTGAGCAACAGTCCATTTCTTTCTCTCCTTAGCTCAGATAAGACACTTCTGACATTGTCTCTGGCTCAGGAGTAGCTTGATATTAGGAATGCGAAAGTTGTATCCCCTTTCTTGAAGATGTCTGTTCGTGATGGGTCTTGATACACTGACACCAGCCTCAGTCCACTCCTTGTGAAGCTCTCCCAAGTTCTTGAATCAACTTTTCTTGACAATCCTCTCAAGACTGCGGCCATCCCTGTTGCTTGTGCACCTTTTCCAGCCACCCTTTTCAGCAATGACCTTTTGTGGCTTACCCTCCTTGTGGAGGGCATCAGTGGTCATCTTCTGGACAACAGTCAAGTCAGCAGTCTTCCCCATGATTGTGGTTGTGTGTACTGAACTAGACCGAGAGATACACTGTGTTCATACTGTTTTACTCAAACCCGAAATGAAATATTCTAATATTTTGAGATGGGTTTTTTTATGTTTTTGTACTGTATGCCATACTGATTAAAATTAAAATAGAAAAATGCTTGAAACATTTTAGTTTATGTGTAATGAGTCTATAATATATAACATTTTCACTTTCTTAAATAACTGATGGAAAATATTGAACTTTTTCACAATATTCTAATTTTTTGAGATGCACTAGTATGTGCCACTGTGAAGTGAAAGTAATGTGCCATGTAAGGTACATAAAAGGAGGTGTTTATGACGAGTAGCGTACTTCATAAGGCACAGCGGTAAAAGATTTCATGACGTACGTGACTCGTCCAAGGGCACTGAAGCGGTTAAAGCAGTTACATTATAGAGTCATTCCCTCATCAGCCTCTCTTTTTTTTCTTTCTTGAAGTTAATAGGAAAAACTTGTCATGTTACCAAGAAGCCAGAAAGTGAAAGGTCTTTGGTCTTGAAAATTCTCCTATGGTGGAAAACCTACCGTTATAAAGCGCCGACACTGAAGACCCCTTTAATAAATGTTAAGTAAACGTCTCCTTATGGAAAGAACCATATGACCAGATCAACAAAAATCTGTTTCTTATTAGGGACATGGTAGCTCAGTGGTTAAGACACTGGATTACTGATCCAAAGATCAAGAGCTGGACTGCCAAGCTGCCTCAGTTGGGTCTTGAGTGAGGTTCTTAACCCTCAACTGCTCAGACGTACAGTATAAATAAGATAGATGCAAGTTTCTCTGGAGAACTTTTTCCTATAGACAAGTGGTTACTATAGAAACAATACCATATTAGAATGAGTGCATTAAAGGTGACATCATACGTATATCCCTTTTCCACAAACTGACACCGTTCCCTGAGGTCTTAATGAAATGTCTGTGAGATACTTTGATCAAAATACTACAAGGATAAACCACCACAGCTCCCTTCTCACCCGGTCTAAACAGCCCTGTTCAAAACGGCTGATTTGAGGAACGGCCTGTTCCTTTAAATGATGATGATAATGAGCCACTGCTCACACTATCCGCCTCTTCGGCCGGCCAATCAGGTAGCCCTCTGCTCATGAATATTCATTTGCAAAGGCAGTTCTCAAGCCATGAGTGCAGATACTCAGATGAGGGAGCGGAATAATTCTAACATCTCTGAAGGTTCTCGGTCATCCAGGCCATCGTAAACCGTAGGTGCTTAAGAAGGCAACTGGACTTGCTTGAAATTCTTGAAAACGTTTCACCTCTCATCCGAAAGGCTTCTTCAGTTCTGTCTGACTAGTCGGGAGTGCCAGGTATTTATCCTCTAGTGGACCAAAAGCAACCCGAAGGAGAGTCGTTGAGGTCGCATGGATCGAGCTGAATAATTCTAATGAGCTCCCTTTTCTTAATATTTTTTTCACAATACGTTGCCTGTAATATAACAAATCCTTTGAATTAAAGCTGGCACTACTGTCAGAGTCCTGCTTTTATAGAAAATTAATCAACACAATCAGATTCAAGAATTAAACAGCATCGTGGTGTAAATATTGAGAGCCCTCCGTTCGTGTAATCCATCCATCCATCCATTATCTCTAGCCGCTTTATCCTTCTACAGGGTCGCAGGCAAGCTGGAGCCTATCCCAGCTGACTACAGGCGAAAGGCGGGGTACACCCTGGACAAGTCGCCAGGTCATCACAGGGCTGACACATAGACACAGACAACCATTCACACTCACATTCACACCTACGCTCAATTTAGAGTCACCAGTTAACCTAACCTGCATGTCTTTGGACTGTGGGGGAAACCGGAGCACCCGGAGGAAACCCACGCGGACACGGGGAGAACATGCAAACTCCGCACAGAAAGACCCTCGCCGGCCACGGGGCTCGAACCCGGACCTTCTTGCTGTGAGGCGACAACGCTAACCACTACACCACCGTGCCGCCCCCGTTCGTGTAATATAACTCGCATATGCTGCTGTGTTTTCAATTGTGATTTTGCCATGGTCCTTTTCCCATGTGCTGCTTCTGGTATTTTCCTGAACGCTGTATATTCACGTATAAGTTACGAAGTCTATGCAACTTACTGTCCGTAAAACTCAAGCGTTTTGTTGTTGTTCTTTTGTTTTTTAGTCATTTTAGCTAATATGTAAAAGTAGACTAGTGAAAGAATAATAATAATAATAAATAATAATCAGTTGAATTTATATCGCGCCTTTGTCATACCCAAGGTCGCTTTACAATTCGAAGAAGAAAATATAAAAAGTCCACCAAAAGAAGGTCAGGATGTCATTCCAATGGTGTAGCTGCCACAGTCCCACCAGGCGCACGAAAATAAATCCCACAACACCTGCACAGCCGCCGGGCAACATCGCTCGGAATACCGCACCATGGATCCACAAAGCGAGCACAGAAGCACCGCCACGCAGAGCGCTGGTATGTCCCAAACCACCTGCACAGCCACTGCGACGCCACCGGGCAACATCGCTTGGAACACAAAAGCACCGCTGCACAGAGTGCTGGACAACCCCGATGTTAAAAGAGCAATGAACTCACTGCAGTCCACAGCCAGGATCGCAGGTATCACCCACGACGAACCAAGGCCTGGAGGGAACCGACGCCCAAAACTGGGCAGACAAAACACTCAAACAAAAAACAAACCTCAAACTACACAAACACAAAAAAGAAAAATAAAAGGAAAATAAAATAAAATAAAAAGCATTTACAATAGCATTTGGTCAGTCTTTTTTTTTTAACTCAATTGTCTTATATCTTCACTGTTTATCCCTTTAATCTGTATTTCCCCTGCTACGCATCTCTGTGCAATTTTCACTTTCCTCCAACTCTCACTCCATTTCTGCTTCGTCTCGTATCTCTACTGTCCATCCCTCCCCTATCTCTTCTAATCTCGGCTCCGTTCGTGCTGTTATCTCATCCTCTCTCGCTCTCTTTCTCCTTCCCTGCTCTGCACTCTTTATCCCTCTCTCCCTCACTCATCCTCTCAAGGTCTGGCTCTGTGTTATCCCAGGGATCAATAGTGCTGTGATTATTATTCTGGCTCTACAGCCCACACAGAGCCTCATTTCATTCCATCGCCCATCTGCTTCATATGATTCACTGCACCAGCCCTGCCTCACTAAGTGGCGCACACCACAGCATCACACTATAACGGGGTGAAACCGTGACTGTATAGGGAAATTACAGATGCGCTGATAATCGGTTACACAATGCGTCACAGTATTCAACGGTGACAGTGCATTCCGTACTCTGAAGATAAAGGCGGTCACAAATTAGATGCCATATTGCTTGTAGTCTTCGCTGCAAATGCATTACTGTTATTATTTTGCTAATAAGATACGCACTCCATGAAAGTCGCTCAGTCAAACTGAGGAACATTCCTAAATAAGTTGATAGACAATCATGTGTGTGTTAATACATTTCCAGAAGTTTATAAATTCTGATTATTAAAATTTGCGAATGAAACAGACACCATCTAAAAAAAAAAGTCCAGCATTTCCTTAAAAGTCTGTTACATTTGGATCTAATTTTATGCAAAAGAGGCAATTTGATTGACATGACCGATGCCCAACCACAGACCTTTTCCTGTAGCCCATCAGATGATCTCCTTTAGGTCCTGGTCACACTACAGCTCACGATAGGTTTGCGAATACTTGCCGATGAAAAATTGGTCGCATCGCAACCAACCGTGTGACACACGGTGATTATTCTCCGAGCTTCATGAGTTGTTTTTTGTTGCGTCTCTGCCTCGTGAAGGGCCAAAAACGTCATGAAAAATTCAAATGCATGCATTGAAATTTGAGCCAATGTTTTCGTTGGCAAACTAAGCAGGGAATACTTGCAGGTGTGTTTGGGAATACTTCCTGAAGCTCGCGGAACCTTCGTTGACCCTGTTGAGATGTATGTGTCTCGAATCCATGTCCCCAATGTTCGCAGGAGCCTCATTAACACAGGAGCTTGGCATAGTTTAACCCTCACTGAAACTTAAAAAGAGCCTTTACATTCAGGGATCCTTCCGAGCGCGTTGTGCATGTGCTTGGAACCCAGTCATTATGGGAAACACCTGATGCTGATTTGAGATCAATCAGCACATGCATACAAGGATGCTGTTTTCATCGAGTATTCTGTCAGGTATGCAGGAAGAAAACAGAAAGCAGTCATAAAGCAGAGTATTTAATCATAGTTATCAACATGGCTAGAAAGAAATGTGACAGTGATGATTATAATACTTCGCAAAGCCTCTGTGAAAACAGTGTCCTTATATGCGTGTGCTGATTGTGCTCAAATCAGCATCAGGTGTATCCCGTAACGACTGGGTCCTGTGAGTGAGCATGACCGCTCGAGCGTGCGAAGACGTGACAGTCAAGTGTTCACCTGCTGTGTGACTACAACGTTTAGCTCGCCTGTATATCGCCATGCATCGTCACCAAAACGCCTCATTTTCATCGATAACCCATCGCAAAGCATCGCGAGCTACAGTGTGACCGTAGCTTTACTAATCACAACTACTTTAAAAAAAAATCCTTAATAACTTTTAAAGACAGGGTTTGAAGAACATTTTTACTCCAGTGAGTATTTCACGTTCCAAAAAGCTCATTGTGTTGCAGCATTCAAACCGTTGCATGAAAGTGTGGTGAGCCAGCCAAGCTTGCAACCTTTAAAGGTCCTAAAGCTTGTGGCCAGAAAGGTGGAAAATTCTTCTACCACTTACTTCGGGAATGTTTGGTCAATAAACACAGCAAAGGTATGTCCAATTTCACTGGAAGAAGCAATATGTTTGACATGGCAAATCCCCAACCACAGACCTTTTCCTGAAGTGCATCAGATTCTTTACTCACCACAACAGCTTCAAATAAAACCCTTAACTCTTTAATAAAGACAGGATTCTGTGAATGTTATTATTTCATCCTTTAAAAAAAGCTCATTGTGTTGCAATCTTCAAACCGCTGCATGGAAGTGTAGCAAGCCAGTCAGATTTGCTTAAGATTCTGAATCTTCTGGCCAGAAAAGTGTGCACAGTGATCTTACTCTATATCCTGTGGGCAGAATGTGACGTTGACACTATTAACTGGCTAAGTATATAGAGGAGCGCTCTTCCATAACATATGGGGGTGGGTGGGTGTATATACGGGTTTACCTCTATCCGTATCTTCGTCCGTCTGAAACACCCTTTTTCTCAGCAACCGCAAATCATAGCCACTTGGTACCAAGCTTCAGCTTGGGGTTCTATACCATGCATACCGTTTTCAGGTCTGTCGCATATCAACTTCCTGTTTACTGACTGAATGTATTTACGAAACATATAGCGTGGATTTACAAAGTTTTTGTAACACTTTTCTCAGCAACCACAAATCACAACTGCTTGATATTTGGTACCAAGCTTCAGCTTGGGGTTCTATACCATGTATACCGTTTTCAGGTCTGTCGCACATCGACTTCCTGTTTACTGACCGAATGTATTTACGAAACATATAGTGTGGATTTACAAAGTTTTTGTAACATTTTTCTCAGCAACCACAAATCACAACTGCTTGATATTTGGTACCGAGCTTCAGCTTGGGGTTCTATACCGTTGTGGCAGCGGGGGCGTGGTCAAGCGCCGGTCTGTGACAGGAGGGCGGAGTCAGGGAAGGTAAGTGGCAGAATCACTACACCTGAGAGCAATTAACCTGTGTTTGTGTGTGTCTTCCCAGTGACCGCGCCCTATATAAGGAGGGAGAGCGAGAGCGGAAGGGAGCTCTTCCTGACCTAGATGCTGAGAGTGTGTGTCTGCAAAGTACGCATCGATTGTTATGCTGAAAAGCGTAGAAATAAAACAGTCTGTCAAACCTTATCTCTGTCCTGCCGTCCTCTGTGCTCCACCCACCAACACCGAACCGTTACAGTGGTGCCGAAACCCGGGACCTGGAGCACAGCAGCCTAACAGCCCCATGGAGTCCTCCCCGTTCGCTGAACTGGTCCACGCCCTAGCCACGGCCCAGCAAAGCCAGCACCAGGCGCTACTCACCCTCCAAAAGGAGCAAGAACAGCGGTTCGAGGCCCTGGTGTTGGCTCAACGAGAAGATCGAGAGGCGTTCCGGCACCTCCTCGCATCGGCGGGGTCCACCAGCACTCCTACCGTGGGCCCGTCTCCCCTCACCGTCACCAAGATGGGCCCGCAGGACGACCCCGAGGCGTTCATCACGCTCTTCGAGCAAGTTGCCGAAGCCTCGGGGTGGCCGATGGAGCAGCGCGCGGCGCGCATCCTCCCCCTGCTAACGGGAGAGGCACAGCTAGCAGCGCTACAGCTCCCCGCTGACCGCCGGCTGGCCTATGCGGACCTCCGCCAGGCCGTCCTCCAGCGCGTGGGGCGCACACCAGAACAGCAGCGCAAGCGCTTCCGCGCGTTGTGCTTGGAGGAAGTCGGCCGGCCGTTCGCGTTTGGCCAGCAACTCCGGGACGCCTGCTGGCAGTGGCTGAGGGCCAACAACCGCGACGCCAAGGAGATCGTCGATCAGGTGGTGCTGGAGCAGTTCGTCGCGCGCTTGCCAGCAGGAACCGCAGAGTGGGTCCAGTGCCACCGCCCAGCATCGCTGGATCAGGCAGTCGAGCTGGCGGAGGACCATTTGGTGGCTGTCCCGGCGGCAGGACAGCAGATGGCATCTTCTCTTCTCTCCTCTTCTCTCTCTCTCTCTCCCCCTCCTCCTGTGTCCCATCCTCACCCCATTCCCCCACCGCGGAGGCGGGGCCCGGCACCACCCCAGCCGGCCCGCCGCACCCGCGGTGCCCTCCCGTTTCTCCCTTCTGTGTCTGTCTCTCCCCCACCTCAGGTGAGTGAGCCCCAGGTCACCGGTGCAGAGGGAAAGCCCGGGCCGGTTTGCTGGCGCTGCGGGGAGCCGGGCCACCTTCAACAGCAGTGCACGGCGATGGAAGTGGGTGCGGTGGTTCGGATCCCCGACGCGCCAGAGGCCGCCCTCGATCGGGCCGGAGCGTATTGCATACCGGTGAGTATCCAAGGGGATACATATCAGGCGTTGGTGGATTCTGGTTGTAACCAGACCTCAATTCACCAAAGCCTGGTTCAAAACGAGGCATTGGGGGGAGCACAGGCGGTGAAGGTGTTGTGTGTGCACGGGGATGTTCACAGCTACCCTTTGGTGTCGGTCCACATTTTTTTCAGAGGGGAAAAATTTATAGTGAAGGCGGCGGTTAATCCTCGCCTTACCCACTCTTTAATTTTGGGGACTGATTGGCCGGGATTTCGGGGTTTAATGACACACCTAGTAAAGAGTGGGTCCTGCCATTTGACAAGGGGAGGTCCCAGTGTCGCTTTGGCGGGAGCAGCTGTCACAGAGCCGTCTATGTCATCTCCGCGTCAGAGTGAGGAGCCGCCGGCTCCTCCTCTCTCTATTGGGGAATCCCTCGCGGATTTCCCATTAGAACAATCGCGAGACGAGCCTCTGCGACATGTGTTTGAACAAGTGAGAGTAATCGATGGTCAAACGCTCCAGCAGAACGCCACCCCGTCCTTCCCCTCCTTCGCGATTATGAAGGATAGATTATACCGAGTGACGCAGGACACTCAAACTAAAGAGCGAGTCACGCAGCTTTTGAGTCCAAAGAGCCGCCGGGAATTGGTATTCCAGGCGGCTCACTTTAATCCCATGGCTGGACACTTAGGGCAGGATAAAACACTAGCCCGAATAATGGCCTGATTCAATTGGCCGGGGATTCACGGCGATGTCCGTAGGTGGTGTACGGCATGCCACGAATGCCAGTTAGTGAATCCAGCGGCCATTCCAAAAGCGCCTTTGCGCCCTCTTCCTTTGATCGAGACCCTGTTTGAGAGAATTGGGATGGATCTCGTTGGGCCATTAGATCGGTCAGCACGAGGGTACCGCTTTATATTAGTTCTGGTGGACTATGCAACGCGATACCCGGAAGCCGTGCCTCTGCGCAATATCTCAGCACGCAGTATTGCAGAGGTACTCTTCTGCGTCATCTCCCGAGTCGGAATCCCGAAAGAGATTCTGACTGATCAAGGCACTACATTTATGTCACAGATACTGCGCGAACTGTATGGGTTATTGGGGATTAAGCCGATCCGCACCAGTGTGTATCACCCACAAACGGACGGTTTAGTAGAACGGTTCAACCGCACCCTCAAAAATATCATTAAAAAATTCGTAAGTGAGGACGCACGTAATTGGGATAAGTGGCTCGAGCCCTTGTTGTTCTCAGTGCGAGAGGTTCCCCAAGCCTCCAAAGGGTTCTCCCCGTTCAAATTATTATATGGTCATAAGCTGCACGGCATCCTAGACGTGCTGCAGGAAAATTGGGAGGAGGGACCTTCACAAAGCAAGAATGAAATTCAATACGCTATGGACCTGCGCGCAAAACTCCACACGCTCACCCACCTAACCCAGGAGAATTTGTGGCAGGCCCAGGAATGGCAAGCCCGCCTGTACAACAAGGGTACGCGCCTTAGGGAGTTCACCTAGGGAGATAAAGTACTCATACTGTTGCCCACTTCGAGCTCCAAATTGATCGCCAAGTGGCAAGGTCCCTTTGAGGTCACACGGCGAGTCAGGGACGTCGACTACGAGGTGAGGCGAACGGACAGGGGTGGGGCGCTACAAATTTACCACCTCAATCTCCTTAAACTCTGGAAGGAGGAGGTCCCCATGGCATTGGTGTCGGTGGTTCCGGAGAAGGCGGAGCTGGGGCCGGAGGTTCAAAAAGGGGCACTGGCATCACGTACCTCTCCGGTCCCCTGTGGAGACCACCTCCCCGACCCAACTCACGGAGGTCACCCAGTTGCAGACCGAGTTTTCGGATGTGTTCTCGCTCCTGCCCGGTCGCACTAACTTCATAGAGCACCACATCGAGACGCCCCCGGGGGTGGTAGTGCGTAGCCGCCCTTACAGGCTACCCGAACACAAAAAAAAAGGTGGTTCAGGAAGAACTTCAGACCATGCTCGAAATGGGCATCGTCGAGGAGTCCCACAGTGACTGGAGCAGCCCGGGGGTCTTGGTACCCAAGGCCGACGGGTCGGTCTGGTTCTGTGTGGACTATAGAAAAGTCAACGCGGTGTCTAAATTTGATGCGTACCCAATGCCTCGTATTGACGAGCTGCTCGATCGACTAGGTACGGCTCGCTTTTATTCGACACTGGATTTGACGAAGGGATATTGGCAGATCCCCTTGACTCCACTATCCCGAGAAAAAACGGCCTTTTCCACACCGTTTGGTTTACACCAATTCGTCACACTTCCGTTTGGGCTGTTTGGGGCGCCCGCTACGTTTCAGCGGCTGATGGACAGGGTCCTCCGCCCCCACGCCACCTATGTGGCTGCCTATCTCGACGACATTATCATATACAGTAATGACTGGCCGAGGCACCTTGAACACCTAAGGGCCGTCCTTAGGTCACTGAGGCGAGCGGGTCTCACAGCCAACCCAAAGAAGTGTGTGATTGGGCGGGTGGAAGTACGGTATCTGGGCTTCCACTTGGGCAACGGGCAGGTGCGTCCCCAAATTAACAAGACCGCAGCAATTGCGGCCTGCCCGAGGCCCAAGACCAAAAAGGGGGTGAGACAGTTCCTGGGGCTGGCTGGCTATTATCGTAGGTTTATACCTAATTATTCGGACGTCACCAGCCCGCTGACTGATCTCACTAAAAAGGGGGCACCAGATCCGGTCCAGTGGACGGAGCAATGCCAGCGGGCTTTTTCTGGGGTAAAGGCTGCACTGTGTGGGGGGCCACTTCTACACTCCCCTGACTTTTCTCTCCCCTTTATGTTGCAGACCGATGCGTCGGACAGAGGGCTGGGGGCGGTTTTGTCCCAGGAGGTGGAGGGGGAGGACCGCCCTGTCCTGTATATCAGCAGAAAGCTGTCGGTGCGTGAGGGGCGCTACAGCACCATAGAGAAAGAGTGTCTGGCCATCAAGTGGGCGGTTCTCGCCCTCCGGTACTACCTGCTGGGGCGCCCTTTCACCCTCTGTTTGGACCACGCGCCCCTCCAGTGGCTCCACCGCATGAAAGATGCCAACGCGCAGATCACCTGTTGGTATCTGACGCTCCAACCCTTTAATTTCAAGGTGGTCCACAGGCCGGGGGCGCAGATGGTCGTGGCGGACTTCCTCTCCCATCGGGGGGGGGGGGGGGGGGGGGGGGAGTCGGCTGCAGGCCGGACAGCCGCCCGGCCTGAGTCGGGCGGTGGGGGTATGTGGCAGCGGGGGCGTGGTCAAGCGCCGGTCTGTGACAGGAGGGCGGAGTCAGGGAAGGTAAGTGGCAGAATCACTACACCTGAGAGCAATTAACTTGTGTTTGTGTGTGTCTTCCCAGTGACCGCGCCCTATATAAGGAGGGAGAGTGAGAGCGGAAGGGAGCTCTTCCTGACCTAGATGCTGAGAGTGTGTGTCTGCAAAGTACGCATCGATTGTTATGCTGAAAAGCGTAGAAATAAAACAGTCTGTCAAACCTTATCTCTGTCCTGCCGTCCTCCACCCACCAACACCGAACCGTTACAACCGTGTATACCATTTTGAGGTCTGTCCCACATTGACTTCCTGTTTACCGACTGAATGTATTTACGAAATACGATATAGTGTGGATTTTGACGCTATTTCAAGAAGCAAAATGCTATTTCAAAATGACAGCTTATCAGGATGCTATTTGAAATCCCTGGGGAGAGACACTGCTCTTTACCTATTCGTTTCAGGGTTCATTATTTGCTGAAGTCAACATTCATAATAAGTGTCCTATTCCTTCGATTGCTTGCATTCTGATATAAGCGAGAGCGGGGGGATACGCAAGTGAGCAGTAGCTCACAGCTGATCATGTTTAACTTAATTTTTGGTTCGAATACTACCCAATGGAGTCATTCTCAATACAGCATCATTCATAATTAACAGGGAAACACACACACAAAAAAATCAAATATAAATCTGAATATCTAGCGATTATGACAGAAGTATTAGAAAGGGATATACTGTATACTCATTTACTGATTTACTTTCAACTTCCTATAAAAAGGTACACTACTATTTTGTGCCTTCTTATATCAACTCCTATTTACATCAACCAACATGAACATAGAATATCAAACAGCAGGTGTTGGTGGGGCGATCAAACTTCTCAGCCCTATATGGAAATGTCTCATCAGCTTTCTGCTCAAGCCTGTGACCTCCGACCCTTTGCTCACCTCATGCTGCGAAGGTCCCATCCTCGAATGGCCGTGTCGTTGGCGGTGGCCAGCTGGGTGCTGTTGTGGTGGGGGCTCCATTTTCCTGAGGTGAATTTCAGCTGCCCTTTGCCTTCCAAGGTGGCGCTGCTGGAGATCTGGAAAGGCAAATCGATACACACACACACACACACACACACACACACACACACATCTTAATCAATGGCTGCATATTCACCAAGGAGCCATAGCAGGCTCGTGTCCTGTCCAGGATGGCCCGAGAGCTGATATCGTGCACCAGTGAACACACTCCAAAGGCTGAAACTGCTCATATTGATGTGAGTCGAAGAGACAGGGCTCCTGCTATGAGACAGAAACCATACTTTTCACCTTTTCATTGGAAACTCAATGAAAGTAGCTGTGGTGAGTCTTCAGTGTCCTTGATGGCTTTTCTAAAAGGTTCTATAGGTGACTCACAAAGGAAAAAGACAGAAAGTACAACTAGAAACATTATTTGAGGCATTAATTACCAAGTTTATGGACGGGAAACAGGCTGGAGATTCATTCCAACTTACATCAGGTTTTAGAAATCGCAAGTATGCAATGACTAACATGAATGTCACGAAATAACGCTCACTAGAATTTATTTTCATTTTGAAGTCCTGTGCTTTATTTGCGAATGAAATAAATATTGCCTCATCCAAATGCATGGAGTTGACATTTAGACAAGCATCAATTATTATGCAGTTTAACTTATGTTACTTTAACAACATTACTTATGGTATATTAATATAAGGTTCATGGTTTGTTAATGCTAAGTGATACAATAAATTATGTTAATTAAGGGAACCTTAATGTAAAGTGTGACCCAAAATATTACGGACACCCTGGCATACACTATATAGCCAGAGGTACCGGTATATAGACACCGATCATCACACCCATATGGTTCTCGCTCAAAATTGTTGCCCCAAAGTTGGAAGAATGAAATTATGTAGAATGCCTTTCATGGCTGCAACATTATAATTCTCCTTCAATGGAAATAATGGGCCCACAGGGAGCTGTTCCAGCATGACAATGCCCCTGTGCACAAAGCAAGGTCCATGAAGACAGTGCTAACCACGTTGGTGTAGTGGTTAGCACTATCGCCTCACAGCAAGAAGGTTCTGGGTTTGAGCCCAGTGGCCGATGGGGGCCTTTCTGTGTGGAGTTTTTATGTTCTCCCTGTGTCTGCATGGGTTTCCTCCGGGTGCTCTGGTTTCCCCCACAGTCCAAAGACATGCAGGTTAGGTTAACTGGTGGCTCTAAATTGACCGTAGGTGTGAATGTGAGTGTGAATGGTTGTTTGTCTCTATGTGTCAGCTCTGCGATGACCTGACTACTTGTCCAGGGTGTACCCCGCCTCTCACCCATAGTCAGCTGGGATAGGCTCCAGCTCGCCTATGACCCTGTACAGGATAAGCAGCTACAGATAATTAATTAATTAATTAATTAATTAATGGATGGATGGATGGATGGATGGATGGATGGATGGATGGATGGATGGATGGAAATAATAGGCCCACAGGGACCTGTTCCAGCATGACAATGCCCCTGTGCACAAAGCAAAGTCCATGAAGACAGTGCTAACCACGTTGGTGTAGTGTTTAGCATTGTTGCTTCATAGCAAGAACGTTCTGGGTTTCAGCCCAGTGGCTGACGGGGACCTTTCTGTTTGGAGTTTGCATATTCTGCCTGTGTCTGCATGGGTTTCCTCCAGGTACTCCGTTTTCCCCCACATACGGTTAGGTTCAGCCATGGGCTGAAGTGCCCTTGAGCAAGGCACCTAACCCCCAACTGCTCCCTGGGGTATGCTCTGGGTGTGTGTGTGTGCTCATTGCTCACTTCTATGTGCATGTGTGTGTTCACTGCTTCAGACGGGTTAAATGCAAAGGAGGAAATTCACTGTGCTTGAGTGTACATGTGATGAATAAAGGCTTCTTCTTCTGAAGTGGAAGAACTTGAGTGTCCTGCACAGAGCCATGATCCCAACCCCACTGAACACCTTTGGGAAGAACTGGAGCTCCAACATACCCCAGGTCTCCTTGCCCAATGTCAGTTCCTGACCTCATAAATGCTCGTGATTGAATGAGCACAAATCCCCTCTGCCGTGCCCCAAAATCTAGTGGAAAGCCTTCCTAGAAGAGTGGAGTTTAATACAACAGGGGGGAGGGGGACCAAGTCTGGAATGGAGTGCTCAAAACGCACGAGTGTTATGGTCATGTGTCCACAAATATTTAAATAATATTCGCTGGCATTGAGTGGTATATCAGATATTATTCCATTCAGTTAGCGTGATATTGAACGAGTCAAAGATGAGTGCTAGCTGAATTGAATATATTTGATATACCATGGAAAAAGCCATCTATTATTATTATTACTATTATAATAATACATGCACAATCCCTTCGGGTGTTCAATGCGTCTTTCTCTCAAAATCTTCCGTATTTACCAAAGCAAACTTGGCAGCCATGTTCGTTGACAAATTGTCACAGTCGCTTGCAAGCGCTGAAGTTTTACGTCTGCAATGCGTTACGTCATGTTGTCTTGACAACCATGCAATATCGTACGTAAACCATATTCAACACTCATTCTCCGCTGGGTAGAGTGACGTAATACACATAGGATAAGCGATATGCTAACAATATTGCATGCTATCAAACCAAATGAATGAAACCCGCTAAAAGGGAATAGAACACATGTCGAAAAAGTGTCCTGTGTGTATAATAATTGACCATATTGTGCACGTTTGTCGTTTTCTCCACCCTTATAGCAGATCATTATGGGATTTGTTTTTAAACCTAGTAATAAGAAGTGCTGAGAAGAAGCATTCCACCTGCCTGCAGTCAACATCGGGAAAAGCAGGCCCAGTGAAGCAGCTCGGCTTAAAATCGGCTTTATCTTCTCCAGATGTAGCTGTCTGTATTCGGTTTAAGGTGTGATGACATATTGCTGTGGTAACTGCAATCTTATTATGTTTTTTTTCCTGCTTACATTAGTACATGCTGTCATTTTGAACTACAGTAGACATCTAATGAGAAACGGGAAAAGTGCCGCGTAAGCGACTTGAGAACATGTAGGCTAAAAGACAACCATGAAACAATAAAACAATTTAACAACAACAACCTGGCAGGATGGTTTAGGAAAAGAAGACGAACAGAAGGAAAGCACATCACTCATGGTAATGACAGTCTTATGATCGAATGAAGCACGGCGAAACGCTCTAACCATATCAAATAATGATAAACAAAGGCCAGTGTACTGAGCGTCGGTGGGAGTTGTCCTGTGCTGCTTTGTTCATCGCACGCCGCTGTATGAGCAGATAGACGAGCCAGATCTTACCCTGCCTTTCCTCCAAGAGTGTTTTTTTTTTTTTAAGGTTTCTTGGAGGAAAGCCAGAGCACAAAGGCATGCTGGAATGGATCGATCCTGGCCTCACGCTCACATCGGGTAGGGACTCATTACTCGATCATCTAGAATTCTTTTAGAAAAAAAAGATGTTTCTTCATTCATATAAAGCACCTTGAGTTGTTTTTTTTTTTTTTCTTGAAAATGTGCTTAATAAATACGGATTATTTAGTTCATTATAACTAAATGCAGGCAGCACGGTGGTGTAGTGGTTAGCGCTGTCACTTCACAGCAAGAAGGTCCGGGTTCGAGCCCCGTGGCCGGCGAGGGCCTTTCTGTGTGGAGTTTGCATGTTCTCCCCGTGTTCGCGTGGGTTTCCTCCAGGTGCTCCGGTTTCCCCCACAGTCCAAAGACATGCAGGTTAGGCAAACTGGTGACTCTAAATTGACCGTAGGTGTGAATGTGAGTGTGAATGGTTGTGTGTGTCTATGTGTCAGCCCTGTGATGACCTGGCGACTTGTCCAGGGTGTACCCCGCCTTTCACCCGTAGTCAGCTGGGATAGGCTCCAGCTTGCCTGCGACCCTGTAGAACAGGATAAAGCGGCTAGAGATAATGAGATGAGATGAGATAACTAAACGCATCTTGTGCTGCATCGCCCGTCGCAAGCACCACCCTCGCCAATCTCTTTTCGCCTCGATGCCGTTAAACATTAGCGTGAACTTGGTGGTATGATGCCATACACTCTGTTCCCTCTCATGAGATTCAGTGAAAGCTTGCTGCTATTTCTCACACTGTGCCGTTTTGCTAAGCTGGCTTGGCTTTAGCTTGGGTGTTTGGTAAGCCGTGAAGTCGTGAGCCTGTCGAAATCTTGAGTAGAATTCGCAGAGATTTGGGCAAAACGCGGCTTTACGATCTGAGCAGCAGCGAGGACGCAGCCGTGATGAACACATCAACGTGAGGTGTTCTGGCTCAGAAGGAAAAAGGGATGTGGGGATAGACGAGATGAAGGGAGCTGGCATGTTTTCGTGTGTATAAGGTACGTTTTCATGAGGGAGATTAGCATTCTCATCAGCGCTGCCAGAACCTGACTGAGTGCCCTGCCTCTCTGTCTCTCTCTTTCTCCTCGCTCACCCTTTTTCGCGTCTCTTTTAATGGACGCTGCTCCCTCAACAGGCCTCGTCGCTCAATAACCCCACTTTCACTCTGCATACAAAGCTGACATTAACGTGACTGCTAAGAGAGGCTCTCTGGGGTAGTGACCACAGACCTCCTGAGTAACCTCTGCTGAGGTCGAATGTATTTGTGTGTGTGTATGTGTGTGTTGCTCGTGGTCTGAAAGCAGCTGACGTCTTCGCAGTTCTCTTCTTACGCACACGGGCTCTCAAATGTCGAGTCAGGGTTACGTCCTAAAAAGCCCGTGACACGTCCAGCCTGTGAATTTCAGTCAGTGAGGCATTAATTAGTCATGACTGCAGCACATTATTAATGAATACCTTCAACACGACGGCTCCTCGCTAATGGGACATTAAGTTAACCAACCTAAACTCACATTTCATCTGGACTTGCAGGACTGCAGGCACCGTAATTGCACAGGCAGTGGGTTGTGGGAGGAGAAAAGATAAACCTAAAGGGGCTATACCATAACTGGGGCTTTACTGGCTCCTCAAGCTCAAGTAAATAGGCTTCGTAAATCATCTATAGTTCACCAGGTTCATGTCAGGATTAAAAGATTTGTTTATAACTTATAAACTAATCTTTTAATCCTGACGTGAACTCGAAGTCGAGCTTGTATTGTTGCATGCCTTATAATATAAGGCATGTCACGATACACTCAATTCATGATTCGATTCAATTCACGATTCAATTTTCCCCACAATATTTTTTGAAAAAAAAAAGAAGAAATTTATTACAAAAAAAAGCAACTTTATTCTTTATCAACTTAAATAGCCCTTTTGTTACATAAAAACCTTTTCGTTTCGTCTTTATTAATAATTGACAATAATTATTTACCCACATTTGTAAAGGTAATAATAATAACAACAACAACAACAACTGTTACCTAAAATATTCCTTTTATTCCATCCATTGTCTGCCGCTGCTTATCCTGTACAGGGTCGCAGGCAAGCTGGAGCCCATCCCAGCCGACTATGGGTGAGAGGCGGGGTACACCCTGGACAAGTTGCCAGATCATCACAGGGCCAATACATAGAGACAAACAACAATTCACACCTACGGTCAATTTAGAGCCACCAATTAACCTAACCTGCATGTCTTTGGGGTTACCAGAGGACCAGCCCCCCACTGTAACCCTAGCTATGTAATAGGCGAGAGGCCGAGGGCTACAGAAATGGAGATCGGTGCCGCCTAATGCGCCATATGGTGCGGGAAGGACTTTAGACCTTTTTTTTTAAGCATGTCTTTGGACCATGGGGGAAACCAGAGCACCCGGAAGAAACCCACGCAGACACGGGGAGAACATGCAAACTCCGCACAGAAAGGCCCTCGTCAGCCACTGGGCTCGAACCCAGAACCTTCTTGCTGTGAGGCGACAGTGCTAACCACTACACCACCATATTCCTTTTATTAAAAATGAAAAACGTTAAATCACAAATCAGCCTTTTCTTAAACTTTTAAGAATGTTTGTACTACCTCCATTTGCTTCCCTTTTCTTTTGCGTTTGACAGTCTGTAAAAAGAGCTTGGATTTCTTGTTAAATCTATTTGTACAACAAATCTATTTGGATTTGCGCACCAGCTCTTTCCCATTTTAGATGTGGCGTTTTTGTGCATTTTTGTAGCATTAGAGCTGTGTTACTTCCACCTAGGGTGAAGTCACACAAATTCCCGCTATTGTATGTGATGTGATTGCACCTTCTGCTGTCTAAACAACGCAAACACACCTAGGAAAAACTAAAATTATGCAGCCTGATGATAATCGCAATTCAGTTTTTATTTCATCGACTCAAATCGTCATCATTTGTATTGCAACTTATCTTCGCACGACATATTATTACATACCTATTGTTTGCTAAACAGAAAGTGTTGGAGTGAGGAATCATTCTTCGCAGTGTTGGTCAAATCACTGACCATGATCAGCAAAGTTAAAAGAAAAGAATAGTCTGGAATTTTTCTACTCCATGTCTATCCGGTGTATATGGGCAACTCTTCAGCAGAGAGGCCAAAATTATGAAATTAAGTCGTTAAATTGTCAGCTTGGTGATTTTGCTAAAGTATGGAATCAAAGTCAAATTGTACTGAAAACCATATTTAAAACTCATCACCCCAATTGTAGCAATGTCGCTTCAGAGAAATCTTGGTTTGAATTTTAAGAAATTAAAAGTTCAGGTTTTTTTGACGCCATTCTGTTACTGACTTCCCCCGTAAAAGACTTTGCGTTCAGAGTTAAACATAGCCAATATTTCTATGCTTTTTTAGGGTCAAAAGATACCCCATACAGTGTGAAATTTTTATTTAATACCATTATCTTTTTTTTTTTTAAAGATATTTTTTTGGGCTTTTTGCACCTTTATTGGATAGGACAGTGTAGAGACAGGAAATGAGCGGGAGAGAGAGACGGGAAGGGATCGGGAAATGACCTCGGGCCGGAATCGAACCCGGGTCGCCCGCATTCATGGTATGGCGCCTTAACCACCTGAGCCACGACGCCCCCTAATACCATTATCTTGAGTACCGCAACTAAAAACAAGAGTGCTCCGAGAGCACAACATCCCCTGCTGGCAACTCCGCCATAACTCTGGTAAAATGTGCCTGAATTGAACAAAATTGCAACATGCACATTACCAACATATAACAAAGAATCCTGCCAAGTTTCGTGAAATTCCTCCAAAAATTGTGAGAGGACTTAATTTCAGAAGGCGAGTACCCTTCCAAGGATGGACGGACGGACGGACGGACATTGTCATGACATGATCCCCCTTCGGGCCTTTCGGTCAGCGGGGGATAAAAATTGTGAGGGAAGTTGATTTCAGAAAGCAAGCACACCTTGATGAAATTGCCAAAGTACAAGTTTGTTAATAATCAAGGGCATAACTCTGGGAAAATTTGCCCAACTTAAACGAAATTTCAATATGCGTATAACTGTCATATAACGAAGAATTCTTTCACCAAGTTTAGTGAAATTCCTCCACAAATTGTGAGAGGAGTTGATTTCAGAAGAACGTACACCCTCATGAAATTGCCAAAGTACCACTTATTTAATCAAGGGCCAAAACTCTGGTAAAATTTTCACAAACGAAATTAAATCGCAATATGCGTATTACCGTCATATAATAAGGTCTTTTGCCAAGCTTCAAGAAATTCGTCCAAAAATTGTGAGAGGAGTCGATGTCAGAAGGCAAGCAGACCTTCATGAAATTGTGAAAGTACAAGGTTGTTAATCAAGGGCTGTAACTCTGGTAAAATGCGACCGAATTGAACAAAATAATATGCGTACTACCGACATATAACAATGCGTTTTCCCAAGTTTCGTGAAATTCCTCCAAAAATTGTAAGAGGAGTTGATTTCAGAAGGAAAACACGCTCTTATGAAATTGTCAAAGTACAATTTTGTTAATCAAGGGCTGTAACTCTGGGAAAATGTGACTGAACTGAACAAAATTGCAATATGCGTATTAACGACATATAACAAAGAATCCTCCCAAGTTTCGTGAAATTCTTCCAAAAATTGTGAGAGGAGTTGATTTCAGAAGGTGAGCACCCTTCCCAGGACGGACAGATGGACATCGCCGCGACATAATTCCCCTTCGGGCCTTTTGGCCAGCGGGGGATAAAAAGTTACCACATTTTGCTGTGAATGTAAATCCGTTACTAAAGAACTGTCCCCATTAAGAATGAGCCGTCATCACAGACACAAACTCTGACATGGAATTCTGTCCAAAAAACGAACTGTTTATTTAAAACTCACACTAATCAGAGTGAAAAAAAAGGGTTTTTTTTAAATATACATTACATGCTAGACTAGTTTCAGCACATTAGCAAAGCACTAGTGACAAACAGAGGGATCAACAATCTCGGCTACTTCTTGCCAAGCTTTTTTTTTTCCTGCATCATGTCTAGATACAGATTTGAAGATGACAAGATTAGACGAGACCACAGTTCTTCTTGCTTTTTTCTCAGCTCAAACGGTAAATGGGAACTAATTGCAGGGAGGAACTAAAGCTGTAAGCAGGAGATCTAATTAATGTTGGACCACACATCACAGAACTGGTCCAAGGAATCTTTTGAGACAATGTGTCTCTACCACATCACACCTAATTTGCAGTGAATTGTGAAAATCTTAATTGAAATGCTGCTCGTCACAGAGCTTCTTTGTTGCTCGCTAGTGTGAACGTAGAGTATGGCTAGTTGTTCGACTCTATGAATAAACGTCGCATCACATCAGTGCAACACATTCATTAATTCTTTGGTCAAAGACATTTCACTAAGTTCTTCCAGAGATGGAGGTACTTTTCTGATGGAAAAATAAAAGTAGTAGTCGTAGTGTGGTTCAGATTGCGTGTGGAACTTTCTGGGAAAATTAACCAACCATAATTGCTTTTTTACTGTACTGAATAAAGCTACATAAAGATGGACAGATTTACTAAGCTTTACCATTCCTCATGTCTGCCTCATATTAAGACTTTTGAATGGCAACGGTAAACTGTTTGTTTTAATTTCATGACTACTGACAAAACTCATCAACCAGCCTGAGTCTTTACATTACATTAACGATATTTAGCAGATCCCCTTATCCAGAGTGACGTACAACATACCTAGAGCTGCCTGGGGAGCAGTTGGGGGTTAGGTGCCTGGCTCAAGGGCACTTCAGCCATTCCTGCTGGTCCAGGGAATCAAATCAGCGACCTATTGGTCCCAAAGCTGCTTCCCTACACATTAGGCCATGACTTCCCCATGTGGTGTCTTCTATTATTATCCCCGCCACAAAGTGCACAGGGGGATATAGGAACGGAGTCAGTCAGTGAGTCAGTCAGTCAGTGAGTCAGCCAGCCAGCCAGCCAGTGAGTGAGTGAGTGAGTGAGTGAGTCAGTCAGGGAGTGAGTGAGTCAGTCAGTGAGTCAGTCAGTGAGTCAGTCAGTCAGTGAGTCAGTCAGGGAGTGAATCAGGGAGTCAGTCAGGGAGTCAAGTAATCAGTCAGCCAGGGAGTCAGTCAGTCAATCAGTCAGCCAGGGAGTCAGTCAGTCAGTCAGTCAGTCAGTCAGTCAGGGAGTTAGTCAGTCAGTCAGTCAGTCAGCCAGGGAGTCAGTCAGTCAGTCAGTCAGTCAGGGAGTCAAGTAGTCAGTCAGTCAATCAGTCAGCCAGGGAGTGAGTGAGTGAGTCAGTCAGTCAGTCAGTCAGTCAGTCAGGGAGTCAGTCAGTCAGTCAGTCAGTCAGTCAGTCAGTCAGTCAGTCAGTCAGGGAGTCAAGTAGTCAGTCAGTCAATCAGTCAGCCAGGGAGTCAGTCAGTCAGTCAGTCAGTCAGTCAGTCAGTCAGTCAGTCAGTCAGTCAGGGAGTGAGTCAGTCAGTCAGTCAGGGAGTCAGTCAGTCAGTCAGTCAGTCAGTCAGCCAGGGAGTCAGTCAGTCAGGGAGTCAAGTAGTCAGTCAGTCAATCAGTCAGCCAGGGAGTCAGTCAGTCAGGGAGTGAATCAGGGAGTCAGTCAGGGAGTCAAGTAATCAGTCAGCCAGGGAGTCAGTCAGTCAATCAGTCAGCCAGGGAGTCAGTCAGTCAGTCAGTCAGTCAGTCAATCAGTCAGCCAGGGAGTCAGTCAGTCAGTCAGTCAGTCAGTCAGTCAGCCAGGGAGTCAGTCAGTCAGTCAGTCAGCCAGGGAGTCAGTCAGTCAGTCAGTCAGTCAGTCAGTCAGTCAGGGAGTCAGTCAGTCAAGGAGTCAAGTAGTCAGTCACTCAGTCAATCAGTCAGCCAGGGAGTCAGTCAGTCAGTCAGTCAGTCAGTCAGGGAGTGAGTGAGTCAGTCAGTCAGTCAGGGAGTGAGTCAGTCAGGGAGTGAGTGAGTGAGTGAGTGAGTGAGTGAGTGAGTGAGTGAGTCAGTCAGTCAGTCAGTCAGTCAGGGAGTCAGTCAGCCAGTCAGGGAGTCAAGTAGTCAGTCAGTCAGTCAGTCAGTGAGTCAAGTCAGTCAATCAGTCAGCCAGGGAGTCAAGTAGTCAGTCAGTCAGTCAGTCAGTCAGTCAGTCAGTCAGGGAGTCAAGTCAGTCAATCAGTCAGCCAGGGAGTCAGTCAGTCAGTCAGTCAGTCAGTCAGTCAGTCAGGGAGTCAGTCAGTCAGTGAGTCAAGTAGTCAGTCAGTCAGCCAGGGAGTCAGTCAGTCAGTCAGTCAGTCAGTCAGTCAGTCAGGGAGTCAGTCAGTCAATCAGTCAGTCAGGGAGTCAGTCAGTCAATCAGTCAGTCAGGGAGTCAGTCAGTCAATCAGTCAGTCAGGGAGTCAGTCAGTCAATCAGTCAGTCAGAGAGTCAGTCAGTCAGTCAGTCAGTCCATTTCAATCTGGACAAGTCTTCTCAAAAACTACATAAGCTACATCAATGAAACTTTGCACATTCATATTACTATTCATGATTAAGTTGAGTTTGAAAGTCGTTTATGATTAGTTATTATTTTCAGAGTTATGGCCGGTAACATGCACAAGACAATATTAAAGCAACGGGCTTATAAGGTCCTCAGTGTTAAGAGGTCTTTATAAAATGTTTGTGGCGGGGGATGGTGATGACCATGTCTTCTTGTCATTATTAGCTCAACCAGCCAACAGGCGATAAGTTTATGCCATCATGTGTTGCGTTGTGTTGTCCGTCATCTGTCATCGTCCACATTTCATGAAAATCGCTTCTTCTCTCTCAATTCTTCACTGATTTTTATTCTTTCTGGCAGGAAGGTAGGTCTGCCTGGGGTGCATATAACTTCTACCCAGATGTGCTTAATTACAATTATTAATGAAGTTAATAGTGGACTAATTAAGCCTTAATGACCAATTCAACAAAAATCGCTCCTTCTCGGTCCTCACCGTTTTGGATTCTTTCTGACAGATAGGTTGGTATTCCTAGGGTGGAGATATATATAGCTTCTACACAGATTTGCTTCATTACAATTATTAACAAAGTTATACTATATTCTTTGGATACATAGGGATATTTCGGTGTAAATTCATGGATAAGACTGATGTCAGAAATTTTTTAAATATGGACTGGTTGAGAGAAGAACTGTGCAAGGTGGTCCACTTTAGATCTTTCCTTTTGGACTACAAATGAGTTTATCGTAAATTTGTTTTATTTTTCATTTCTCAGTACATTAAAATGTATCAAATTTCTCATCCAGCTGCGCTACAGATGTGCTGTACAGAATTTATTTTGAAAAACAACTGAGCATTTTTTTTTTTTCATTTTTCAGTGCAATGATGTTTTGTTTTGGGTTTTTTTTGGTCTAACAGGCTGATAGCGGAGTGTTTGATAGAGCGGTTACTATCTCACCGTGGCCTTTGTGGAGCTCTCCTGAAGGTCCCAGAGCACAATGTGGCTTTCAGCCAGAGAGATCACACGCTTGCCATCGCCCATCGGCTCCCATAAGACGCTGCCAAAAAGAAGACGACAGAACTCTGATCAACACGCACACTTTCATGACCATCCATTTCAACACTCTGCTGCAACACATCGAACTTGCAAGATTTCCTTTTTACACACACACACCCACACATATATAAAAAGTCACGACAACTGGTTTGACAGTGTAATCGAGTAAGGTTTATAGCAGAATAACAATCATCGACGCATCGGGACCACAGCACCAGACATGAAGACAGGAATGATGCCATACGGAGTGAAAGAAATCCATCTCGGGACTCGATCCAACTTTAATTTGCATGCATGTCTTGTGAGTTGGGATATCAAGGGGGCTGAAAAAAAGCACTTTTATTGGGGATGTAAATGACACAGTGATGCAAGGACTTTTTATAACCCTCACAAGGTACCGAGAGTCACTGGACTGTTCTGTGGAGCGCCGCTGTAGTCCCTCATTCAAAGACCATGTTATTTCATTTTGAGATTTCTATGAATTTCGCTTAATTCTAAAAAACAGGGCGAGTCCTTTTCGACAGCTGTTTTTAAGCTTATTTTACCAGAGACCCATACAAATGAACTTAAAAGAGGTAGGATTAAAAAGCGTCATACATTTGACCTTGAAGAACAGAGCCTTTGCCTCCTTGAATATGTAAATAGAGTCCTCATGGCTTCCTTAAAAGCCTTCAATATATTCAAATATGGGTTTTAACCCACTTTGCTATTCCTGTCTAATCCACTTTGTATGCAGATGAGCTATAAAGCGCAGCAAGTTATGACCAGATCTATCTTCCAGTCAGCATTAAGTTATGGTCCTTATATTTTGGCACCCTGAAAGCAGGGTAAACTGAGCTTTGCTTTGGTTGTAGATTGGTCCTGTGGTCAAGGACCTTTTTTTTTTTTAATCTAAAGTGTGCTTTGGAGGAAATTATTAATATGTATAGACATTTTTTTTCTTTTCCCCTCCTTCCCCTTTCCTCTCTTCCCCATATCTTATTCTTTTTATATTTGTATATGTAAATACTTAATTTATTTTAATTTATCTAGAAGTTTTCCTCTATTTCTTTTCTCTGTTTATCTGTAATGATGCTGCTGGAATCTTAATTTCCCTGAGGGAACCCTCCCAAAGGGATCAATAAAGTTTTATCTAATCTAATCTAATCTAATCTAATCTAGTGATCTCATTGCACTCTTTTGTCTCTGATGTTTTATAAATAGAAGACGAAGAAAGCACCTTTATTTGTCATATATACACACATTACAGCAGAGTGAAATTCCTTTCCTCGCATATCCCAGCTTGTTAGGAAGTTTGGGGTCCGAGCACAGGGTCAGCCATGATACAGCGTCTCGGGAGTAGAAAGGATTAAAGGAACAGTCCACCGTACTTCCATAATGAAATATGCTCTTATCTGAATTGAGACGAGCTGCTCCGTACCTGTCCGAGCTTTGCGCGACCTCCCAGTCAGTCAGACGCAGTCAGACGCGCTGTCACTCCTGTTAGCAATGTAGCTAGGCTCAGCATGGCCAATGGTATTTTTTGGGGCTGTAGTTAGATGCGACCAAACTCTTCCACGTTTTTCCTGTTTACATAGGTTTATATGACCAGTGATATGAAACAAGTTCAGTTACACAAATTGAAACGTGGCGATTTTCTATGCTATGGAAAGTCCGCACTATAATGACAGGCGTACTAACACCTTCTGCGCGCTTCGGCAGCTCATTGATATCTGAGCTCCGTATCAATGCGCTGCCGAAGCGCGCAGAAGGTGTTAGTACGCCTGTCATTATAGTGCGGACTTTCCATAGCATAGAAAATCGTTACGTTTCAATTTGTGTAACTGAACTTGTTTCATGTCACTGGTCATATAAACCTATGTAAACAGGAAAAACGTGGAAGAGTTTGGTCGCATCTAACTACAGCCCCAAAAAATACCATTGGCCATACTGAGCCTAGCTACATTGCTAACAGGAGTGACAGCGCGTCTGACTGCGTCTGACTGACTGGGAGGTCGCGCAAAGCTCGGAGAGGTACGGAGCAGCTCGTCTCAATTCAGGTAAGAGCATATTTCATTATGGAAGTACGGTGGACTGTTCCTTTAAGGTTTTGCTGTAATAACAAATTTACATTTTCACACTTATTTAGAAAATGGATTGGGCGAGAGTCAAAATACTTTCATCATTTTAATCTCTCAGGTCATCTGCATCTTTGCATGAGTGGTCTTTAAACATGTCATATTTTGTGATTTTTTTTCTCTATTTTTCGATACTCGTCAGAAACCACAGGACCAATCGTCCCAAAACTTAGAATCATCTTCAGACTTCACTGATCTAAAGTTGTTAAAGGTGTCATTCCACGACAAACCGTTTAATACTTGGTCTTTTTGAAATACCATAGGTCACTCCGAGTTGCATATGCATGCTGCACATGAAAATGTTCTTCGACGCCATTCCCTGTATTAGCCTATGAAAGAAAATAGACGGAAAAACGAGCGAATCAGAAAAAGCCCTACGAACTTGCGTCACTTCGAAAATTAGTAGTCATGGCCTCGCCCATAACCCACTGGAGGGAGCGTCACAGTGCTGTTAGCCAATCAGAAGCGATATCTTTACATGTCATGAATATTCATGAGTAAGAGCTGAAATCCTGTCGTTCTCTCCCCACCCACTCCTCCACCAAACTAGAACAGCCTGAAACAGGAGCACCACAGCATTTTTTCACCAAAACCGGCTCACAGGGCATTCATTCATACTAGAGACCACCGCACAATTAATGAAAAAACGATGCAATGACACCTTTAAAGAAATTCTGATTCGTCAATCTGATTCAATTATATAAGCAACTTAATCTTCATCAAGAGACCACGAGAAGGTAGCCTGGGAAATCCCATGCTGCTTTGCACAATCGTTCCGATCTGAAAAGACAGCATGGAAACTATGGTCTAAAGGCTCGCCTGAGTTAGGGAGCCAATCAGAGAGTGGGGAGGGGTGGAAAGACGTTGACGTGTACTACTCGACAAACGGAAGCTTGTAGTTTATTTGGGACTGTTTACGGATCACATTTAACATGGCAGCGAGCGATACGAACCAAACTTTCGATCAAGCTTTAGACACTGTTCTGAATTAGTCTGGTTAACACCAGACCATATCACAAGTGAAATAAGTTCGGTGCCATTGTTTTCCTATTTTTGTTTTGCCTTCTCTTTCTCTTTCCTTCTCTTCTTCGCCTCTTCGTCGTTCTAACTACGTCACCGGGTACAACTGCCATGATTGGCCATGGGCTACGTATACGCCAAATGATAGACATTCGCAACGTCCAATAAACGGCCGTTGACAATCGTAAACCACACCTCCCCTACGAGAAATTCAATAGGCGGATTCCAGACCATATTTCACTTGTGATATGGTCTGGTGTTAACCAGACTAACGAGAAGGTGCTTTAACCACAAATTTCTTGTTTTTCAGTGACACACTGTCAGAAAATCTTCAAATTTGGTATAGTGGCTCATGACATTTTCTTACTCTTTTCAAAAGATCACTTTAATATCTTATTTTATCTGATTTTTCACAATGTCCTGAAAGTGCTACGGTTTTTTTTTCTTAGTTAAAAATGTGTCACACTTGCTAGTGTTTTCAGTGGTGTAGTGGTGAATAAACACTATCACAGTCCTGAAGGTGCCGAGTTCGAAACCCGGCTTGCAGAGGCACGGTTGCTAAAATCCAAAGTTTTCGATGTGTCAAGAGCACTTAGATTGTCTACTGGTTCAATTTAAACCCAAGGTGTTAACAAGGAAATCATTTGCTTCCAGTCAGGCATTCAACACTTACCCTCGGCATGTTCCCATTTCCCCAATTTCCAAATCCTTAGTCCCCAAATATCCAGGTCTGTATCTCCCACCTTCAGTTTTTAATGTGTCACATTTAGAAAAAAAAGCATACAGAAAATCTCAACTGTCACGTTCATTCAATGTATAGCTACAGTGGATATAAAGTGTACACGCCCCATTAAAATGATCAGTTTTTCTGATGAAAAAAAAAAGACCATGATAAATAATTTGAAAACTTTTCCCACCGTTAATGTGACCTATAACCTGTACAATTCATTTGAAAAACAAACAAATCTGTTAGGGGGAAACACGTAAAAAATAAAAAACGTACAGTAAGCTGGTTGCATAAGTGTGCACACCCTTAAAACATTTGTTGAAGCAGCTTTTGATTTAATTACAGCATTCGGTCTTTTTGGGTCGGAGTCGATCAGCCTGCCACATTTGGCAATATTTGCCCACTCTTCCTTGCAAAAGCGCTCCAAATCTGTCAGATTGTGAGGGCGTGTCTTGTGCACAGCCCTCTTCAGGTCACCCCACAGATTTTCAATTGGATTCGGGTCTGGGCTCTGGCTGGGCCGTTCCAAAACTTTTTTGGGGTCACTGTCATGCTGAAAGATGAAATTCCTCTTCATCTTCAGCTTTCTAGCAGACACCTGAAGGTTTTGGGCCAAAATTGACTGGTATTTAGAACTGTTCATAATTCCCTCCACCTCGACTAAAGCCCCTGTTCCAGCTGAAGAAAAACAACCCCAAAACATGATGCTGCCACCACCGTGCTTCACCGTGGGTTTGGGGTTCTTTTGGTGATGTGCAGTGTTGTTTTTGTGCCAAACATACCTTTTGGAATTGTGGCCAAAAAGTTCAACCTTGGTTTCATCAGACCATAACACATTTTCCCACAGGCTTTTGGGAGAGTTGATGGATTTTTTTTTTTTTGCAAAATTTAGCCGGGCCTGGATGTTTTTCTTTGACCCTACCTCATAGTCCAGACATATGGAGAATACAGGAGATTGTTGTCACATGTAGTACACAACCAGTACTTGCCAGAAATTCCTGCAGCTCCTTCAGTGTTGCTGTAGGCCTCTCGGCAGCCTCCCTGACCAGTTTTCGTCTTGTCTTTTCATCAATTTTGGAGGGACATCCAGTTCTCGGTAATGTCACTGTTGTCCCATATTTTCTCTACTTCTTGATGACGGTCTTCACTGTGCTCCATGGTATATCTAATGCCATGGAAATTTTGTTGCACCCTTCTCCTGACTGATACCTTTCAGCAATTTGATGCTTTGAAAGCTCTCTGTGAACCCTGGCTTTTGCTGGAAGATGCAACCGAGTAAATGTCTGAACTTTATTTGGGGTTAATCAGAGTCATTTTAATTGATGGCGGGTGTGAACCCAAAAAGACTGAATGCTGTAATTAAATCAAAAGGTGCTTCAAAAAAGTATTAGTTGAAGGGTGTGCACACTTATGCAACCAGCTTATTGTATGTTTTTATTATTTTTTTAAATGTTTTTCCCCCTAATAGATTTGTTTGTTTTTCAGTTGAATTGTACAGGTTATAGGTCACATTTAAAGGTGGGAAAAGTTTTGAAATTATTATTTATTGTCGTCTCATTTTTTTTTTTTTACATCAGAAAAACCGATCATTTTAACGCGGTGTGTACACTTTTTATATCCACTGTAATCCTTCATCTCAAAAAATTCTTGGTATTTTGTATACTTGTACACACACTCAAAGTAAAAGTTACTCAACAGTTCAGTAGTCAGTCATTTGTCTCCAAGTCCAAAGGTTCGGGGTTCAAACCCCATTTCTGCCAGGATGAGTCAAGCATCAATCTTTGAATCTCAGTTCTCAAAAGGAAAGGTCTTAAGCTGGGACCTGCTTTTGCCACTGCAGCTTAATGTCACAAACGCTTGAGTTTGTAAATTCTTCAATAAGCATCAAGGGTCCTCAAGGTCTCCATATGTTTCAATTTGATATGCGATTCTGCTTTGACTCTGATGATCGCCACTTGTGTCTATGTGTTTAACAACAACAATCATCATTTAATTTTCCCTTTTGTCAAAGTATACGGGCACCAAACTTGGTAGAGATCTCACAAAATTGTCACTACTTCTGTTTGACTCTAGGGGGCACAATAATAAGCATGTTTATGTTTTTGCACGCACCTCGGGAACTGTGTGCATTTGAACAACTCATCCGTTCATCCGATTATCATGAAATTTGGTAGACGTCATCTATAAATCACACTGACAAAGAGCTGTACAAAGGAGTTTTGATCCGACCATCAGTTTCAAAGTTATACGTCAATCAGTTTGAAGGCATGGTCCATCATGGCTCTGTGGTCAATATCTTGGATTGTAATGGTCCAAACGTACTGAAATTTCATTACACCATGCTTTGGAAGCACACCATATTTCATGAACTTTCGTCCATAGGTAATGCTACAACAGACATGTCCATATCTCAAGAATCACTTAAGCTAAAAATGTGAAATTTGGTGTACTTATACTTGTTTCCATTTGCCAACATTTCCTAAGTTTCCAGTTGGCTGGCTCGCAAAATGGCCACCAAAACAGCCAATTAATTTTCAGCAGCCAAGATTTGCCATTCTTCATTCCCAATCTTCATGGAGTTTTAAACACTCATTCCAAATAGCACATACAAGCTACATAGCAAATCCACCAGGGGGTGCTGTAACAAGCACATTTACATGTTGGCTCATATCTCAGCAATTGCATAGGTTAGAACAAAACTTGTTCCTTCCTCTGATTATTTAAATTTTCCAAAAATCAAATGGGCCTATTTTGGGGGCAATTTCTACCCCAAAATTTCCTGTCATCCATCCATCCATCCATCCATCCATCTCACTCACTCACTCACTCACTCACTCACTCACTCACTCACTCACAGCGGCCTCAGCTGAGTCGCACGCCTGGAGCCCCAATCCTGTCGGTCAGCCATGCCAGTGGCTAGCTCAGCAGTACTGGCTGCGCCCACGTCCCTTTTCAGGGTGTCGATGAAGGTTGCGAGGGGACGGCCTCAACTTCTGCAACTGTGGAGAGGCTCCCACAGCACAAGCTCACCAGCAGGCATATTCTTTTGCCTGAAGCAGTGGCCTGCAAGCCCAAGTCTCCACCAGGCCACCTTTCCTTGGGGGCAAGGGTCTCTGGAGGAGTAGTACCTTTCTAGGTGGCCTTGATACATCTGGTGTCCCAGTCTGGTCTCCCCATATCCAGTATCATGTGACGCGCATAATACGGCCAATATTCCAGCAAGCAGCCACACCATCTAGCCTCTCACATGATGAAGACCGTCCGCAGTGGCTCTCAGCGCCACCCCCAGTGTCACAGAATCGTGACAAATCTAGGGGAGACTATCTTGATTAAAAAAAAAAAAAATCCCAACACTCAGTTGGATAGTGGTGGTGTGTGGAGTTGCAACCCCATCACCTTACCCTTTTTTCGCATTGTAAAGTTAGACACTCCGGAAGGTTCCTGTCATTTCAATTTCACGAAAAGGGTGGGAAAACAAACACTGAGACACTTCATCCAGTGGTCACAAAATGTGATGTGCCTCATCTCCAAACCCTTCTGATAAAAAGTTGTAAAAATTATTTGATCTGTCCAACCATTTCAAAGTTATAAACCGATGAAATTTTAAAGCACAGGCTCGACTGACTATATGGCCAATATCTTGTGATGTAAATGGTCAAACTTATTGAAATTTGATACCCTACATCACTAGCACAAATTTTAGATGTGCGCTTATGCTAAAAATTTAACATTTGGTGTGGTTCTGGTTGGCCACATGTCCACCTTTGTCCTATAGTACCTTCTGGCTCACTCAACAAAAATGGCCGCCAACAGCCAATCAAATTTCAGCAATGTTTGCAAAAATGCATTTTTTCAAACTCATCCTAGACCGTTTTCATGAAATTTGGTATACAACATTTATGGACCATGCTGTTGTCAAGTCAAAGTCCCTCCCACGCCAGGACTTTTGTCTTCCCAGGCAGTCTCCTGTCCCAGTACTAATCAGTCTTTTGAGGTGCATTGGGCAGCGCCAATCTCAGTTTCTATAGTCCTCAGCCTCTTGCCTATTATATAGCTAGGGTTACAGTGAGGGGTGAGTCCTCTGGTAACCGTGAGAGTTTGACTCCCCTACTCCCATCTGTATTGTAGCGTACCTTGCCAGATGGCTGTAGGTGCCATTTTGATGATGGTCTTTGGTATGACCCGATCGCGAGTAGAACTCGCGATCTCCCGGTTGAGAGGCGGACATGCTAACCCCTAGGCCAGCTCGCAGTCACCATGTTGTTGTAGTTGGTGTAAAATTTTGATTCATCAAGCTGTTTCAAAGTTATGAGCCAAAGAAGCCAATATCTTGTGATGTAAAAGTTCAAATTTCATGAAACTTAACACACTTCATCACCAATACAGTCCTTGAAAGCACATCAAATGTTGTGACATTTTCTTCATAAGGTGTGCGATAAGTGGAACATTTCAATATCTTAAGTTCAACATTTTAAAATCACGTGGTTGGACTTGGCAACTTATTCTGCTGAAGACGCTGAACCACTTTAAATTCCACCACTGTTTGCGAATTATGTGACCCTGTTGGACGCCGACGATCGCTGCTAGCGGATTTTTGTTTCGTTTTGATCTTTGACCCTTCCCCCAGTCCTAACAAAGTCAATCAACTTGTACTAAAGTCTAAGGGCCTCTGCATGCTCTTGCGACAAGGCTTTCGCAGATAGCTTTTCGCAGACAGTTGTAATTTATCGTTGAGCGGGGAGTAATAGGCGTGCGCGATGTTATTCACCGCCACAACGCAAGGGGGCGCGAAGTCGCGAAATCGCTAGGAGTAGTTGGTGGGTGTGGTTAGTGGAGTGTTTATCCTCCGGTTACTTATAATGACTAGAACTGGAGTCGTATAGATGTACGTACTTCCTCGATCAACCGCTCTTCGTGCTGCTCCATCTTCGCTCGTGTTTTTAAAAATGGCGGTCGTGAAAACAAACCAAACCGGGAAAGTAGGGAAGCGGAAGTGCGTGTACAGCGGATGTAGAGTGGACCAATCAAAGCCCTCTTGTCTGTGACGCTGTCTGCGAGGCTTCTGCGGTGGTCACAATTTTTGGGAGGTGCGCGCAGAGCGTCTGCGAAGGGGGGGGCTATGCAGACGCTATCTGCGACGCCATCTGCGACGCCATCTGCGAGGACTGCGTTGTCAGCATAAATTGGCCTTAAGGGCTGTAGTTATGCCTGTATTTAAGTGGGACAAGTTTCTGTATTCAGACTCAGACTCAGCTTTATGGGCAGCCCATTCAGATTATTAAAATTACCTCCATCCAAGGTTGCCATATTTTTTTCCCTGGCCTTTTCAATAGTGTCTAAATAGTGAGCATTTTTAAAAGAGGGCTATAAAGATAAAGTGAACCAGAAAACATTTTGCTAATAACTGAAAAACAACTACATAAAAGCAATGGACCGTCAAAAAAAGACAAAAGACGAAAAAGACTAAGACGTTCATCTACAAAGCAGAAGCAGAAAAAGATTAAAATAATCATTTAATCAGTCGAAGATATTGCAAATATATTAATACTGATGGGCGCGAACATAATGTGGAAAGGATCCTCTGAGCAGCACATAAGCCTGTCGAGCTGAAGCCTGAATCCCAATGTGTGCAATTTCAGTATTAACTCCTCATTATGTGCACAACAATGACTAAGGTATTAAATGTCTACTTGGAACAAAATAATTCAAGGTCCCTGTGCTCTTCTTCCATGTAGAGAAAACACACACAATATAAGACGTGCTGAAGGATCGACTGGCTGCTGTCCCCCACAGAGATTATTCTATCATTATTGCCAGTATTGACTGACCTACATAACGCCGTTTCTATTCGCTCCTTCTTGGGCTCCCATTGATCTGGAAGCAGCCTGCTCGGAGTGCAAATCGCACTCGTGATTACGTCGTCTCACACCACAGTCACAATTCAGGCCTGAAAATTCCTCCTAACCCCCTGCAAGCACCTGATTGGCCACGATGCACTCAATGGCCATTGATTACGAGGTGCTCACTGGATTCAAAAAGAGACAGGGCGCGGGTGAAAATGCTTTCTAGTTGAAACGAACAGCTTGTTCTGGTCGGTTTTCCGTTTATGCTGGATATATTTGCCAGATTTTAAGTCACTGGGTGTCTATGTAAGAACAACGAGTGTGTGAGACAGGCCAAAATGCAGCTGGACTTACAACAGAGAACGAGGACGTTCCTGCGTGCCAGTGTTATTGCTGACAGAGTGAAGAGGCGGCCATCTTTAAAAAAAAAAAAAAATCCAATATCAAAACAGTCAGTCACAGTGTGAATCCCTCATCAAATACACACACACATACACCCTGCCCTTGAGATTTTTACAAGGACAGACACCAGTACTATCAATCTCCACCCCAGGGCTCCAACATCATGGCCCTGCACTCTGCCAAGCGGAGGCCATTCAACCTCCACACACACACACACACACACACACACACACGAGAATGGAGAACGTGCTTTCGATAACTGATAATAGCACCACTCACTAACAGTCAGTTATTGTCTCTCCATTGCACTTTGATTTTTTTTTAAGAGGTCATCAGGGAAAAACACGTCTGTCATGCAAGAGGAGCTTTTCAATACGATTTGACTCTCAAACCAGGAAAGGAGACAATTACGCTCGAGATATCCTCTTATCTTGTTCAGAAGAAGTGAATAAACAAACAGCTGCCATGGGTTACTTGGCCTGGTGCAAACAACCAGATATGATATTATTATTATTCATAGTAGTAGTATTTTTTAAAATAAAACTATTTTTATATACTAGAGTACACATTGTCAATTTTTTTAAATTAAAAGTTAAAGCTATGCTGCCTTTCAGGTTTTTCAAGTTTAGGTCATGAAAAGAATTTTCCCTGACACCCAATTATTTTTGTCTAGTGGACCAAAAGCTACTGAATTCGAATCACAGATTTCCAATTTTATTCGTTTTTTTTTTTAAATAGAACAATTAATGAATTTAGGGAGACGTGGCCCTAATTTCTCTGCTATTTTTTCCTGTTTCACCATGACCCAATTCAAGATACTACATCATGCATCATGATGGTGGTGGGCTTTCCCCGTTCGCGCAAGGCATTGTGGGATACAAATTTGAAACCGGACAGAAAAATGGAGGACGCGAGTGTGTGAACGAAATGTGAAAGACCGACGACAGTAACGGAAAGAGAGAAGAAGAAATATATGTTATTTACCAGCTGGGAGGTCCGTATCGTGAAATACCGTGACCGAGATCTTGAAAGTACTGAGCGAGGCCCTCTGGGCTGAGGTCAGTATTCAAGGCCGAGGTCACGGTATTTCACCATACGGACCGACCTTAAGCTGGTAAATAATATATTTTTTTTTTCTTTACCAAATTCTAACAGAAAACGAGAGTGCCTGAAAGGGAAAACCGAGCTGAGCCGCCATTTTGAATCCTCATTCACGGCTGTAATGCAAATTGCTTCCTCCTCGGTATACAAGTGCACTTCCATGGCAGGAAAAAAACTACATTTTGCCGCCTATGTAGTCCCCTATTTATACAAAATTGAGTCATTCAGGATTCAGCCATGTTTTTGCTCGGCGTAAGCAAATTACAGGTTTTTAGCTTTCTCCTGAAATCTTTTCTTTTATTTCTTCTTCCTCAGGGTAGTAAAACTCGCCTTCAATGTGAAGACTGTCGTTATCGCTATCCATGCTGCAAAATTAATGCTGGCAAAAATTTATAAGATTTTTGATAATCTTAGAAATAAATCTTATAAAAAAAAAAAGATAAATGCTGACAAAAAAAATTCTACCATGTTTTTTTGTTGTTGCGAACAAGCGAGTCGCCAGAGGTCCATAACCGGGGACCGTAACTGGGGTCCGTACCGTAGGATACGGACCCGCTCGCCAGCCAATCAGAGCGCAGGATTTAGACCGCGAAAAAAAAAGTTATTTACCAGCTGGGAGGTCCGTATGGTGAAATACCGTGACTGAGGTCTTGAAAGTACTGAGCGAGGCCTTCTGGGCCGAGGTCAGTATTCAAGGCCGAGGTCACGGTATTTCACCATACGGACCGACCTTAAGCTGGTAAATAATATATTTATTTTTTTCTTTACCAAATTCTAACAGAAAACGAGAGCGCCCAAAAGGGAAAACCGAGCCAAGCCACCATTTTGAATCCTCATTCACGGCTGTAATGCAAATTGCTTCCTCCTCGGTATACAAGTGCACTTCCATGACAGGAAAAAAAAACAAACAAAAAAAACTACATTTTGCCGCTTATGTAGTCCCCTATTCATACAAAATTGAGTCATTCAGGATTCAGCCATGTTTTTGCTCGGTGTTAGCAAATTACAGGTTTTTAGCTTTCTCCTGAAATGTTTTCTTTTATTTCTTCTTCCTCAGGGTAGTAAAACTCGCTTTCGCTGTGAAGACTGTCGTTATCGTTATCCATGCTGTAAAATTAATGCTATTCTCCTGAGAAATGCTGGCAAAAATTTATAAGATTTTTGATAATCTTAGAAATAAATCTTATAAAAAAAAAAGATAAATGCTGACAAAAAAATTCTACTATGTTTTTTTGTTGTTGCGAACAAGCGAGTCGCCAGAGGTCCATAACCGGGGACCGTAACTGGGGTCCGTACCGTAGGATACGGACCCGCTCGCCAGCCAATCAGAGCGCAGGATTTGGACCGCAAAAAAAAAAAAGTTATTTACCAGTTGGGAGGTCCGTATCATGAAATACCGTGACTGAGGTCTTGAAAGTACTGAGCGAGGCCTTCTGGGCCAAGGTCAGTATTCAAGTCCGAGGTCACGGTATTTCACCATACGTTCCGACCTTAAGCTGGTAAATAATATATTTATTTTCTTCTTTACCAAATTCTAACAGAAAACGAGAGCGCCCGAAAGGGAAAACCGAGCCGAGCCGCCATTTTGAATCCTCATTCACGGCTGTAATGCAAATGGCTTCCTCCTCGGTATACAAGTGCACTTCCATGACAGGAAAAAAAAAAAACTACATTTTGCCGCCTATGTAGTCCCCTATTTATACAAATAGGAGTCATTCAGGATTCAGCCATGTTTTTGCTCCACGTTAGCAAATTACAGGTTTTTAGCTTTCTCCTGAAATGTTTCCTTTTATTTCTTCTTCCTCAGGGTAGTAAAACTCGCTTTCGCTGTGAACACTGTCGTTATCGCTATCCATGCTGTAAAATTAATGCTATTCTCCTGAGAAATGCGAAAATAAATGTTGACAAAAATTGCTACTATGTTTGTTGTTGTTGCTGTTGTTGTGAACGAGCAAGTCGCTAGTGGTCCATATCCGGGGTCCGTATCATAGGATACGCACCCACTCGCCAGCCAATCAGAGTGCAGGATTTGATGGAAACCGGACCACGAAAAAAATAAAAGATGCTATGTTCTATGCGAAGGAAAGGAAACGCAGGACCAAACTAATAAATATCAGCGGTCAGCGAGCACCTCGGTGTGATCAGCTGTTCGTTTAGCGACAGAATGATGGAACTGTCAGTGCACGCTCAAAGGTAAACCTGTAGATGGCAGTAATGCAACACTGTGGATGGATGCCAGCTGCCGCAAAACCCAGAAGAAGAAGAACTTTTTTTTTGCTTTAATCCCCTTTAAACTTTTGCTTATTTGCTTTAATCCCCTCAAATTATATAACTTCCCAGCCACAGAATGGCCTGATATTTTGTGAGATATTACAGAAACAAACAGATATCACAATGACCAAATTTCAGACGGAACTAAATTTCACCGATTTTATGAAATCGAAAGGCCGTCTAGCTTTAATAGTCTTGTGAATTTCTTCCAGAAATGTTAAACAAACATCTCTTCACAGACAACTTCACCACATCCACAGTACAACACATTATTAAAATGTTTATATGCAGCATCCACTGTACAAGTCTCCATGTAAACCGTTATCATAAAAATGTACGTTATCATAAAAAGCGCATTAAAATAAACCCTCTGTACACCTTGCAGCCAGATTCCTGATTTAATATATCGAAAAATAAATACAAAATAAACACTGTTTATACAAGTTGAGACTTGGCACTATAACAAAAGGTCCAAATACACTTCACTTTCCCCACACCAAGATATTCAAGGAAATCAGATCAGATGCTGACACGGATTTACTCCAGGAGGACTCGTCCAATCTAGAGTTACGGTCTACAGCTTCTGGGTTCCTCTTTAACGAAAGAAAGTGCCACTTGCAGTCCATGACGCGAAAGGCCAAGCCGATGATTGCCATATGCAAGTTGAACGCTGCTGAATTAAAGCCAACTAAATGTGAAAGGGACCTCAGTGTCTGGGCTTCCTCAGACCTTATACGGACAAAACAAGTATTAGATCAGATTGCTCGTGCTAATAAGCTTCTAGGCTATATTAGGCATAATACACGATGCATTTGAAGTATTGTTGTAAGGAAAATCGCTTTGGTGCGCTTTCATTTTGTATATGCAAGTCAGATTTGGTCTCCACAAACCACAGAGCTTATTACTCGACTCGAAAGAACGCAAAGGCGTGCAAGTAAATATATTCTTAACCTGCTGTTTCAATGCTATGTCCGCTAGGTCAGTGTTTCTCAACCATCTAGTGGGCCGCGAATTTTTTTTCAAGCTTGAAGGCAAATACTAAATAGTTCAGGATGTCGTAAAATCCGGTAGCTGGTTTGCTGTATATTTTTCAAGTGGAATAAATACATTTGTGGGTAAATTAAGAAGAACAAGCCTTTATTTTGTCACATTTAACCCGCATGTGCGCATGAACACACAGAGAGAGAGAGAGAGAAGGGGGCTGAATAAATAAATACATTTATGGGTAAACTATATGGAGCTGTGATGCCTGCTGGAAAAGAAGAGTACGGAGGATTGTAGTGTCCTGATCCCCAGATCTTTAACCCAGCCACATATAAAAAGCTGCGCTCCTCCACGCTCTTCCAGGTTTTCATCTGTGTGTCCATGTAGAACAACGTCTGCAGCACCAGGTAGTTTGAGATGTCAGGCAACTCAACGGATGGATAGTTTTCCAACTCGTAATTAATTAGTTAATAACTTTATTTCAACGCAATATGTTGATCAGGGCGGCACGGTGGTGTAGTGGTTAGCGCTGTCGCCTCACAGCAAGAAGGTCCTGGGTTCGAGCCCCGTGGCCGGCGAGGGCCTTTCTGTGCGGAGTTTGCATGTTCTCCCCGTGTCCGCGTGGGTTTCCTCCGGGTGCTCCGGTTTCCCCCACAGTCCAAAGACATGCAGGTTAGGTTAACTGGTGACTCTAAATTGACCGTAGGTGTGAATGTGAATGGTTGTCTGTGTCTATGTGTCAGCCCTGTGATGGCCTGGCGACTTGTCCAGGGTGTACCTCGCCTTTCGCCCGTAGTCAGCTGGGAGAGGCTCCAGCTTGCCTGCGACCCTGTAGAACAGGATAAAGCGGCTAGAGATAATGGATGGATGGATGGATACGTTGATCAGCAGAGCTGGTGGAGTCGTGCATATCGGCATCGGCGTGGTGCGGGATGACTCAGGGGGGCTGAGCGTCCGTGGCCCGTCGCACAATATCCCTCCAGCCCTCTCTGTCTTTCACCGTGCGGGCAGCAGTCGAAAGCCCCATCCCGGTCAAGGCCACTACTCCGTACATCACACGTGTCTTTTGCCGGCCTCTTCGTCGGGTTCCGAAAACCATGCCAGTGATGAAATCGGCCACTGTTACCCCCACCTCTCTCATAACATGGCCAAAATACCGCAACTTCAGCTTGTCACAATACTTCATCAGATTCCAGCTGCCTCCAATCTGTTGCCTCACGTAGATGTTCGATTTCTTCTCAGTCCAGCTAATCCTTAACATTCTGCGGTAAGACCAGTTCTCGAACGCTTCGATTCTCTTCCGATCAGACTTTTTCAGCGCCCAAGACTCGGCCCCATAGGTGGCAATCGGAAACACCAATGACCGGAGGAGGTGTAGCTTTGTGCGTTGACGGATGTTCCTATCCGTCCATACAGAGGCCAGGCTGATAACTGCCGTCTTCACAATCGCAAGTCGCCGCCGTATCTCGGTTGTCTCATTGCTGTCTGGGTTGATCATCGCTCCTAGGTAGTTAAAAGCCTCGATCTCTTCCACTACCTCGCCATCAACCACCAGCGTCTCCGGTACAAAACTGTCATCGTCGTCAGTGCTCGCATCCTTGCCGACCACCATCAATTTCGTCTTCTTCACGTTCAAGAACAGACCAGCTTTTTTACTGGCTTCCTTTACACGTCCCAGTAGTTGTTCCAGTTCGCGCATAGAGTTCGCCACCAGAGCCACGTCATCCGCATAGCGCAAGTTGGTGATACGCCTGCCTCCCACATAGATCTCGCCGGTGAAATCCTGCAATGCTTCGCGCATGATTCGCTGTCGTGCATGTACAAATACAAATAATATAAAAGAATAAAAATAAACACAGTCTTTTAAAAAAAAACAAAACACAACAACCCTTAAATCTGTTGATTATCTGTTAATTATCTTCGCATTAAGTTAATAGCGGAGCTCCTGCGTGCGCTGAAGGCCCGCGAGAGCGGAGCCCCATAGGCATAGAGTGTAGATACATAAAGAAACCCATCGAGTTGTTTTCTGATGGTTTCAATCCTGTGCGTGCGCGCCTGCCACCACAGGAAACCCGACAGCTGTGTAGTGAGTAACCCATCGAGTTGTTTTCTGAGGAGTTAATTCTGTCTCAACATACAATATTACGTGCGTTATTCATTTTGATACCCGTGTAATAAGGACCTGAGACCTTTGTGCAAAACGTGCACACGTCTAAAAAAAAAAAAAAAGGTGATCTTTTACGAACAAACTGTAATTCTAGAAAACTTTTGAATGGTCTTTTTAGTTTCATAACACAATTTCTTCATAGTATGCTGATAATGCCGATGCTGAGTGTTTTAAATATTTCCTCAATTGCATTTTTTTTTTTTAACAAAACCTCTATCGTCTTTTAAGTTAAAGCTCTAATCCTCGGAGCTACATGCACTGCATTCGAACGAGGAGTCCGTTCCCGGGAGTTTTTAATCCCACTGGGTTTTCGTACCGAGCAGCGTATTCATTGTATTATATTTTGGTTTTAAGATGATATTATTTTTCCAATATGTTTTTTTTTTTGTATTCTTGTCTCAGCAATGGCGAAAACGAATTTGTAAATAAAATCACTGCCCTGACTCTACTCATCAAGCCAGAGCTATCCTCTTTCTGTGTATGTTTCGTACAACATAAGGAAACGGTATAGTAACTATCACGGTAAAGAAATAAAACCAAAGAGGCTGGCTATAAGAAAATTCTACAACCCAGAAACAGATGGGAGCTCTGCTTTTAGGCAGTGCCTAAATCTGTATATTTAATAGTATGCCTAACTACTGTCTTTGTATTTAGTTACGGCTACAAGATGATCAAAATTTATTTACTAATGTCAAATTTAGGTGGTAAATTTTTTTCATAGGAAAAATCCTTCTTTGTTAGCGTGTAAGGCTCTAATCCCATTGAGTGGTTTCTATATCCACTTCTTCTGAGTGTACTTCCTGGTTTTAATAACTTGCTTGTTTGCTGGACACAAACATGGCAATAAGTTCTTGTGTTAATCAACCAGACTCCACTTTTGGATCATTAATCCCTTTTGACCGAGAATAGACCCCTTCGCATGTCTGTAAACAAACTGACCGTTGCCAGGATGCGCGCGCAGCCTGGACCCAGAAACAATGGCGCTGCCCATAGACCGGCATTATGAGCTGTCAGATTATGCAAAACAACTGTCGTTACAAGATCGAGAATGCTACATAAATAAGTTAACTCTAACAAGTGGACATCGCCTACCGGATCCGCATTTAATTAAAGAGTGGACAGACGATGTTAGTAAGTTCCCTGGTATACAATGGCCAGATATATACTCATACCTTATTGACAAGACTTCAGTGTACACCCACGAAAAACTTCGTGCCTACAAGTCTTTAGACGCATATGATTATGTTATGTGCGGGCATGTACAACTTGATTAACAATGCGACATTCATATTCATTTTGTTTTAATCAAATTATGCCAGTGATGTGATGGCAATGTGGCTTTAGCTACAACAGCAAATACCAACACTAAACAGCAATTTGCAGGAGGTAATGGCATGAAAGGAATGATGGTGTAAAGAGTGCAGCTAAGAGAAATCAGAGCTGCGTAAAAAGCGAGAGGCAGAGAGCAGAAATGAAACTGAACGGGGCGGGAGCTAGGTTAGAGCAGTCAGCGTAAGTTGGCATTTAGAGTGAGGGCACACAATTTTACCTTTCCATCCTTGCTTTAAAATTGTGATTTTCGGCATACACAAATAATGATAGCACAAAATCTGGACTGCTTGAGTCAAGCGAGACCTCTCCTACAAACACAATTGCATGCAAAGCTAAGTTAACATGCTAACAATATTCATTACATTGTGTAACTATGACCCAGCTAATCAGACAAACGTTACCAAAGTATTTTGCTACATCAATAAACGAAGACTAGAAAGAATAAAAAAAGAAAGATTTAATAAATAGCCTGATCTTACCTGTGATGAAGTGGGCGCTGCAAACCCGCGCATTTTGGATAGTGCTTTCATCCCAGTCTACACGTTTGATGGCTTGTAGCCATAGACGTCGGCGATTTTTTTGGAATGGGTGAGATCCTGCTGGAATTCTGTACATTTTAACCCCATCACTGCTACGATTCTGACACCCGACAACACAACAACTAGGCATTTCTGAGTCTTTTTTGGGTCCAGGCTGCGCGCGCAATTTCCTCTTACGTATGAATGACGTTTACTGCGAAGGGGTCTATACCCTGCATGCATGGTTTGGCTTCTGGTACATCCGTACAGTTTTAAATACAATACATACAATTAAAAACAGTTTGTTTTCATTGCATTTATTTAATTCCTGGGCTCCCTTTTGGAACAGGGAGTGATGTCGCATCCCATTAATACCCTTTACAAGAGATTATTAGATTCTAATAGAATAGAGCAGCCAAAATAACTGGGGATCTTTTTCAATGGGCCCCGACTCGTTACACGTATAAATAGGTGGGCCGCGAAGTAGAAAAGGTTGAGAACTCCTGCGCTAGGTTACAGTTACTTAATTTATTACCAATTTGCTACTGGCACAAGCTTTTAGATATGGTTTTGTCCTTGAAAGTAGTTAATGGCCTGGTAACATTCTTTTATTCCTCACATTTATTGTCCTGCGAGACAAACCAGGTCTACCAGTAACTCATGTAACACCTAAGTGTAAGTCCTCTACCTACCAATGTTCATTTACTGTAAGAATCATTAGAATCTGGAAAACACTCTCTGATTAACTGAACCTTACCAAGGTTAATTTGAGCTTGTTCAAAGCCGTTATGTTACAATACTATTTTAGATCATTGCAAGCTACTTACGACCCTGAAAACCCTAGAACTTTTAAAGCTAGACGTCCTTTCGATTTCATAAAATCGGTGAAATTTAGTTCCCGCTGAAACCTGGTCATTGTGATGTATGTTTATTTCTGTAATATCTCAAAAATATCAGGCCATTCTGTGGCTGGGAAGTTATTTAATTTGAGTGGATTAAAGCAAATAACGTGCATGAAATCGCTCGCATGTGCAGGTTTACCTTCATCATCTTTTTCTTCTTCTTTTGGGTTTTACGGCAACTGGCATCCACAGTGAGTGTTGCATTACTGCCATCTACAGGTTTACCTTTGAGCGTGCACTGACAGTTCCATCATTCTGTCGCTAAACGGACAGCTGATCACACCGAGGTGCTCGCTGAGCGCCGATATTTATTAGTTTGGTCCTGCGTTTCCTTTCCTTCGTGTATACCATAACGTCTTTTCTTCTTCTCGCGTTCCGTTAAGTGTAGCTGGTCTTTCATGTTTCATTCGCACGCTCACGTCCTCCATTTTTCTCTCCTGTTTCAAATTTGTATCCCACAATGCCTTGCGCGAACGGGGAAAGCCCACCATGTGATGCATGACATAGTATCTTGAATTGCGTCATGGTGAAGCAGGAAAAAATAGTGGAGAATTTAGAGCCATGTGGCCTTAAATTCATTAATTGTTCTATTTAAAAAGAAACTAATAAAATCGGACGTCTGTGATTCAAATTCAGTAGCTTTCGGTCCACTAAACAAAAATAATTAGGTGTCAGGGAAAATTCTTTTTACGACCTACACTTGAAAAATCTGAAAGGCAGTCTACCTTTAAGACTATTTGTCTCAAGTGCAATACTTTGCGTAGCCTTACACTGCCTTTCACTTGCTGCTATCGATTTTATAATTTTTCCTAGTTATATTACGGGCCCGCAGTAATTGGCCTACTGAACTGTAATGTTTAGCTATTTCATGCACAGCAATGTTAAACAGACTGATGAGCTTCAAAATTTTTTTTTTTCTTCTGTCTGCGTGATTGTCATGATCTGTGTCTCAAACCAAAAACGCTACACCGTACATTAAAAAAAAAATATTCATGAATTTAGAAGTCTGGTACTCAAAAAACAGACCATTTGCTCGATTCAAGAGGTTTTTAAAATTCAAGCACTAAGTGTAAAAGGAGAACTAAAAACAGTCAAGAATATGAGATAAATATGCAATTTGAGACACCATGTTAGTTAGTTTGCTTGTTTAGTTATGGACACAGCGTCACATGGTGCTGCACTGCCTCTGCTATTACAACCCCGATTCCAAAAAAGTTGGGACAAAGTACAAATTGTAAATAAAAACGGAATGCAATGATGTGGAAGTTTCAAAATTCCATATTTTATTCAGAATAGAACATAGATGACATATCAAATGTTTAAACTGAGAAAATGTATCATTTAAAGAGAAAAATTAGGTGATTTTAAATTTCATGACAACAACACATCTCAAAAAAGTTGGGACAAGGCCATGTTTACCACTGTGAGACATCCCCTTTTCTCTTTACAACAGTCTGTAAACGTCTGGGGACTGAGGAGACAAGTTGCTCAAGTTTAGGGATAGGAATGTTAACCCATTCTTGTCTAATGTAGGATTCTAGTTGCTCAACTGTCTTGGGTCTTTTTTTGTCGTATCTTCCGTTTTATGATGCGCCAAATGTTTTCTATGGGTGAAAGATCTGGACTGCAGGCTGGCCAGTTCAGTACCCGGACCCTTCTTCTACGCAGCCATGATGCTGTAATTGATGCAGTATGTGGTTTGGCATTGTCATGTTGGAAAATGCAAGGTCTTCCCTGAAAGAGACGTCGTCTGGATGGGAGCATATGTTGCTCTAGAACCTGGATATACCTTTCAGCATTGATGGTGTCTTTCCAGATGTGTAAGCTGCCCATGCCACATGCACTAATGCAACCCCATACCATCAGAGATGCAGGCTTCTGAACTGAGCGCTCATAACAACTTGGGTCGTCCTTCTCCTCTTTAGTCCGAATGACACGGCGTCCCTGATTTCCATAAAGAACTTCAAATTTTGATTCGTCTGACCACAGAACAGTTTTCCACTTCGCCACAGTCCATTTGAAATGAGCCTTGGCCCAGAGAAGACGTCTGCGCTTCTGGACCATGTTTAGATGAACTATAGAGTTTTAGCTGGCAACAGCGGGTGGCACGGTGAATTGTGTTCACAGATAATGTTCTCTGGAAATATTCCTGAGCCCATTTTGTGATTTCCAATACAGAAGCATGCCTGTATGTGATGCAGTGCCGTCTAAGGGCCCGAAGATCACAGGCACCCAGTATGGTTTTCCCACCTTGACCCTTACGCACAGAGATTCTTCCAGATTCTCTGAATCTTTTGATGATATTATGCACTGTAGATGATGATATGTTCAAACTCTCTGCAATTTTACACCGTCGAACTCCTTTCTGATATTGCTCCACTATTTGTCGGCGCAGAATTAGGGGGATTGGTGATCCTCTTCCCATCTTTACTTCTGAGAGCCGCTGCCACTCCAAGATGCTCTTTTTATACCCAGTCATGTTAATGACCTATTGCCAGTTGACCTAATGAGTTGCAATTTGGTCCTCCAGCTGTTCCTTTTTTGTACCTTTAACTTTTCCAGCCTCTTATTGCCCCTGTCCCAACTTTTTTGAGATGTGTTGCTGTCATGAAATTTCAAATGAGCCAATATTTGGCATGAAATTTCAAAATGTCTCACTTTCGACATTTGATATGTTGTCTATGTTCTATTGTGAATACAATATCAGTTTTTAAGATTTATAAATTATTGCATTCCGTTTTTATTTACAATTTGTACTTTGTCCCAACTTTTTTGGAATCGGGGTTGTACATGAGTTTTGCACCACGCACATGCATCGTGTGCAATTTCCGTGGACGTGCACAAGCAACGCACTAAACGACAGCAGGATACGCGTAGTGGCCGTCTTGGTACATGTATGCAAGCAGGAAGTATAAAATCAGCCTTTACCCTGCTTATTTTGTTTCGTAAGCATTTAAAATAAAATAAGTCTCACTGTATTATGATGAATAATGTGATGCTATGCTATCCATAGTATAAAAACTGTGCAAATTAATGCTATTAAAAGGCGAGATTTCCAATACAGACGATTCCTTTTAGCCTTTAGTATTTTATCCAAAAATTATCGAATGATGTTCTCTTCCAATTTCACTTGCTTTCTTTGTTCATTAAAAATGGCGACCCTGTAAAAATGGATGGAACATACACGGGTTTTTGGCTCATCCCCTTCATCAATTGGCAGATCAGAGCCTGGATGTGGGCCCGGCAAAGGGTCAGAGTACATGAAAAAAATTATTTATATTTTTTTAGCGGAATCAATAAACATAAAAACAAAAAAATCAGGCAGTAGGGTTTCCAAGTGGCGCAACAGTAATTATTCTATCCATATTCACTGGATATGAGCAATTGCGCGCTCTGATTGGCTACTCTACTACTAGAATATCAGCTCATATACCATGAGTAGAGAAAAAAAATGGCAGAGCATGTTGCTGAAGCAGCAAAGGATGAAATAAAAACTACTCGAAAACAAACCCCTCACCCCACAAACCAAAAAAAAAAAAAAAGCAACAAAATATGGAATAAAATAATTTCATGGTAAGAACGTACCTTTTTTTTTAATTTCTCAAGAATTATTATTATGATGAAGATCACATTTTTCACAAAGTGCTCCTGTCATTTCGCCGGTTTGTTTACATTCTATGCGGAAATGATTTTGTCGGACGTTTTGTATGAAGATTTTATTTATCGAATTTGCAAAAAAAAAAAAAATCACAAAAATGCTCTGTTTCTCAAAATCCAGAGAAGGTGGATAGAATAAAACAGTTATTCCACTCAATCTCTTCGTACATGGCTTACACTACCGTTCAAAAGTTTGGGGTCACTTTGAAATGTCCTTATTTTTGAAAGAAAAGCACTGTTCTTTTCAATGAAGATCACTTTAAACTAATCAGAAATCCACTCTATACATTGCTAATGTGGTAAATGACTATTCTAGCTGCAAATGTCTGGTTTTTGGTGCAATATCTGCATAGGTGTATAGAGGCCCATTTCCAGCAACTCTCACTCCAGTGTTCTAATGGTACAATGTGTTTGCTCATTGCCTCAGAAGGCTAATGGATGATTAGAAAACCCTTGTACAATCATGTTAGCACAGCTGAAAACAGTTGAGCTCTTTAGAGAAGCTATAAAACTGACCTTCCTTTGAGCAGATTGAGTTTCTGGAGCATCACATTTGTGGGGTCGATTAAATGCTCAAAATGACCAGAAAAATGTCTTGACTATATTTTCTATTCATTTTACAACTTATGGTGGTAAATAAAAGTGTGACTTTTCATGGAAAACACAAAATTGTCTGGGTGACCCCAAACTTTTGAACGGTAGTGTATAGCCACTATCAGCTCATGTATGACTCGATTTCGTGGAATAACTGCTAAATAACTTGCCCTGTTGTTGAGTCTGAATCTCCATGATGCCACAGCCAGCATTCTAGAGAGCAAAATTGGCCGTGCTATCTTTGTAGAAGGGATGATACGGGCTACTGTCGATCAAATCTCAATCAGAGAGACACGAACCAATCATGGACATCTCGAGTAGGAGAAAGCACGCTCAGTTGGAAAGCATCAGTTGGAAAAGATTCAAAGCATATGTTAGTTTTTGTCTTCAGACGATGAAAATACGGTCGACACTCACCGGCAGCCACTTTAATAGGAACTTGTTCTTGATTGTAAGATTCCTGGTTTTGGCTGCAGTGTGTTCTTCTCCTGTTGCATGCTGAGATGCTTTTCTGCTCAGCACGGTTGTAAAGAGTTGCTATGAGTTGCTATATCCTTCCTGGCAGCTAAAACCAATCTGTCCATTTTCCTCTGACCTCTCTTATCAACAAGGCGTTTGTTTCCACCCGCAGAACTGTTGCTCACTCACTCGGTGTTTTTTTTTTGTTCTGTCTGTGTAAACTCTACACACTGTTGTGTGTGAAAAGCCCAGGAGATCAGGAGCAGTTTCTGAAATACTCAAACCAACCCCCATGCCACAGTGAAAGAAACTCACACTTTGAGATCACCATTTTTCCCATTCTGATGTTTGAACATTGTGAACGTTAATTAACTGACGCTCTTGATTTCTATCTGCAAATCTGATTCGACGCATCGTGCTGCTGTCAAGGCATCGGCTGATTACAGAAACGCATCAAAGAGCAGGTGGGTGTATGCGTGTTCCTAATAAAGTGGCCGGAGTGTAATGTTTAAAGATGGTTGGACAGAGGCCGACACCTTACCTTCTCTCCGTGTCAAATTTACAATATACAGTGGTGCTTGAAAGTTTGTGAACCCTTTAGAATTTTCTATATTTCTGCATAAATATGACCTAAAACAACATCAGATTTTCACACAAGTCCTAAAAGTAGATAAAGAGAACCCAGTTAAACAAACGAGACAAAAATATTATACTTGGTCATTTATTTATTGAGGAAAATGATCCAATATTACATATCTGTGAGTGGCAAAAGTATGTGAACCTCTAGGATTAGCAGTTAATTTGAAGGTGAAATTAGAGTCAGGTGTTTTCAATCAGTGGGATGACAATCAGGTGTGAGTGGGCACCCTGTTTTATTTAAAGAACATGGATCTATCAAAGTCTGAGCTTCACAACACATGTTTGTGGAAGTGTATCATGGCACGAACAAAGGAGATTTCTGAGGACCTCAGAAAAAGCGTTGTTGATGCTCATCAGGCTGGAAAAGGTTACAAAACCATCTCTAAAGAGTTTGGACTCCACCAATCCACAGTCAGACAGATTGTGTACAAATGGAGGAAATTCAAGACCATTGTTACCCTCCCCAGGAGTGGTCAACCAACAAAGATCACTCCAAGAGCAAGGCGTGTAATAGTTGGCGAGGTCACAAAGGACCCCAGGGTAACTTCTAAAGGCCTCTGCATGCTCTTGCGACAAGGCTTTCGCAGATAGCTTTTCGCAGACAGTTGTAATTTATTGTTGAGCGGGAGTAATAGGCGTGTGCGATGTTATTCACCGGCACAACGCAAGGGGGCGCGAAGTCACTAGGAGTAGTTGGTGGGTGTGGTTAGTGGAGTGTTTATCCTCCGGTTACTTATAATGACTACAACTTTTTTTTTTTATAATGACTAGAACTGGAGTCGTATAGATGTACGTACTTCCTCAGTCAACCGCTCTTCGTGCTGCTCCATCTTCGCTCGTGTTTTTAAAAATGCCGGTCGTGAAAACAAACCAAACCGGGAAAGTAGGGAAGCGGAAGTGCGTGTACAGCGGATGTAGAGTGGACCAATCAGAGCCCTCTTGTCTGCGGCGCTGTCTGCGAGGCTTCTGCGGTGGTCACAATTTTTGGGAGGTGCGCGCAGAGCGTCTGTGAAGGTGGGGGGGCTACGCAGACACTGTCTGCGACGCTATCTGCGACGCTATCTGCGAGGACTGGGTTGTCAGCATAAATTGGCCTTAAGCAACTGAAGGCCTCTCTCACATTGGCTAATGTTAATGAGTCCACCATCAGGAGAACACTGAACAACAATGGTGTGCATGGCAGGGTTGCAAGGAGAAAGCCACTGCTCTCCAAAAAGAACATTGCTGCTCATCTGCAGTTTGCTAAAGTACATGTGGACAAGCCAAAAGGCTATTGGAAAGATGTTTTGTGGACGGATGAGACCAAAATAGAACTTTTTGGTTTAAACGAGAAGCGTTATGTTTGGAGAAAGGAAAACACTGCATTCCAGCATAAGAACCTTATTCCATCTGTGAAACATGGTGGTGGTAGTATCATGGTTTGGGCCTGTTTTGCTGCATCTGGGCCAGGACGGCTTGCCATCATTGATGGAACAATGAATTGTGAATTATACCAGTGAATTCTAAAGGAAAATATCAGGACATCTGTCCATGAACTGAATCTCAAGAGAAGGTGAGTCATGCAGCAAGACAACGACCCTAAGCACACAAGTCGTTCTACCAAAGAATGGTTAAAGAAGAATAAAGTTAATGTTTTGGAATGGCCAAGTCAAAGTCCTGACCTTAATCCAATCGAAATGTTGTGGAAGGACCTGAAGCGAGCAGTTCATGTGAGGAAACCCACCAACATCCCAGAGTTGAAGCTGTTCTGTACGGAGGAATGGGCTAAAATTCCTCCAAGCCGGTGTGCAGGACTGATCAACAGTTACCGCAAACGTTTAGTTGCAGTTATTGCTGCACAAGGGGGTCACACCAGATACTGAAAGCAAAGCTTCACATACTTTTGCCACTCACAGATATGTAATACTGGATCATTTTCTTCAATAAATAATTGACCAAGTATAATATTTTTGCCTCATTTGTTTAACTGGGTTCTCTTTATCTACTTTTAGGACTTGTGTGAAAATCTGATGATGTTTTAGGTCATATTTATGCAGAAATATAGAAAATTCTAAAGGGTTCACAAACTTTCAAGCAGCACTGTAATTAGCACAAGCGCAGGATCGAGTTTGCGTGTGCTCGGAATCGAGCGTACAATAAAGTACTCTTAAGTGAAGGCAAGGTTTATAACTTTCAACCAGAGCCCATTCAATCAGACCTCCTCCTAAACGCTCCTAAATACCCGACACGAGCTCTTCCACTGGCAGGACGGCAAAGCCGAGGAGATTTGAGTTCATTGTTTTTCAGCTGAAACTACAGGCTTTGAAATACACGGCTTCTTTTATTACGAGGGATAATGAAAATTCTATTATGTGCAAGCTCCAGCAAATCGAACTCTCCAGTGGGAGATGGCAGGAGACGACCATTCTTTAAAAAAAAAATGGTGAAAAAAATCCACGACTTAAGCTTTTATTCTTCTTTTGTGAATTATGGCATAGGATATAGTGTAGGGTGCTAAAACAAAGGCACACAGACTTAAGCCAAGGAGAGGATGTAGGTCAGGCTACTGAAATAACAGCAAAAGCCCATTCAAAAAAAAAAATTATATATATATATATATATATATATATATATATATATATATATATATATATATATATATATATATATATATTTTTTTTTTAATTCTTTTTGTGTATAAGAAAAACTCATAAAAAAAAAAAAAGTGACAGGTAAGGAAGCATACATGTCAACCTTTGGTAAATCAAACCTGTATAACCAACCTCCAAAATCCGTATTTCCCTTATAAAATCCATATAAGATGCAAATTAAAATAATTTACCTAAAATTTGAATGATAATTAACAAGGATATAGCCAAGTTACTTTTTATTCAATATTAATAACAATAAACCTTCAGAATGAATACAAAGCTCCAATGTTTGACAAAAACACAAAGTGTTATCAGCATAGTTACGAAGGAAATACTTTGTTGTTTGGAGACAGGTTTCACCGAGCGGCAATTATGCGCGAGACTTCATATTAGCCACAAAGTCAGGAAAATCTGTTCGTAAAATTACGTTATAATGACCAAATACAATGAAAAGTATTTTTCCAGTCTCACCTGTGAAAGGTAATCCCATGTGATCTCGTTTGGACGGTAAACCTGTTGGTACAGTTAAACGCAGCACATGAATGAGGTATCTTTATTCTCGGCTACTGTCTAGACGCTATACCAGAGACAGTTGAAGAATCTCCACTTTGCCACATCCAATATGGCGGCGAGGATGACATATGATTCTACGCAGAAGGCGGCGTCTATGTTTATATGTCTATGACCTCATGGTTGTCAGGATTCTCGCAATGCGGTGTGCGCATGATCAAAAGTGGAACGAAGTCTCGCTACCACAAGATAACGCGCGATTTCATAAGACTCTTTACTGGCTGTCTGTGGTGTACAGTACGTTTGTAAATGTTATGCGTTCTTTTATCATTGTGGGAATTGATTATAGCTCTAAATAAATATTGAAGTTTTTTTAAAGAATCCGTATAACTTTATTTGTACGCCCGTATACTACGTTTATTGAATCAAATCCGTATAAAATACGGACATTCCGTATAGGTCAGGGGTGGGCAATTATTTTTTCCATGGGGCCACATGAGAAACAGAAAATTTTGTGGAGGGCCGGACCAAAAGGCTGAACTAAATTCTGCATAATATTAATTGTATTTCTTTATATAAAGCAATAAATAACATTGTTTTTACAAGCTGCTAAGACTGGTAAGAGTTTGGGGAAAAAACGAGGTTGCCTTACAAAAAACGTCATTTATTCAATCAAATTTCCCAAAACAATGATTAACAAAATGTGAACATTTGTACCTTTTTTTTTCAGTCACATTCACCCCAAAACACAATAAAGACATCACAATATTGTCTTTCTACTCCAAATATCAAGCAAGATACATCATATTATAATAATGATGCCCACATTTGTAGTCTAATCACCTCATTTGGTGTTTTTTATTTGTTCAGTGAGAGAAATCTAGTCTGTCGGTCTTTAACGAGTGCATCAGAGTCAGGTTGAATGTCTGAGGTGGAGATGCGAAGCACAGCTGACAGATGATCATCAGTCGATTCGGTGTAGGAATCAGATCTACAGATCGGCTCGGGCTCCGGCGCCTGCTGGTGACGTCACACTATGTGATTGGCTGGACCGTTTGAAGGATGACGTACAAGTTTGTGGTTGGTCTGGACAAATTACGGAAGTAGTTATCGCGGGATTAGGTTTCGTGGGATTTCATGTCATGTTCATGTCGCGCGCATTGCGTTTTTGTTGAACACAACTTCAAAATAAAAGCAATGCACATTCAGTCCATGCATGAGGTAAAATTAGAAAATACGTTTATTTTGTAATTTCTAATTAACCTTACGCGGGCCGGTCAGAATGAACCAAAGGGCCGGATGCGGCCCGCGGGCCGTAAAACGCCCAGGTCTGGTATAGGTTGACATGTATGAGGAAGAATGGAAAGGTGGGAGTAAGTGAAGAACAAACGCATTTCCGTGGAAGCAGAAATGAGAATTTAAAACATTTTTTAAAAACGAGAGGAGACAGAGTGAAGGAGCGAGAGAGAGAGATTTTGAGCAGATTACTCCCAATAGCGGCATGAGCAGTGTGAACGAGTGTGAGGAGAGAAACAGGAAGGCTGCTGGAGGTTTGAAATCGATAGCGTGTGTTTTACCAGGCCACATTGCCGTGGGCCGTGTTGTCAAGGTGACAGAGGAGCTGCAGGGCCTGTGGGCTGTGAGCTGAATCGTCGGGGGAATCGTGGCTGCCTGATTCCCATTCCGGGGGCATCCTCCACACCGCTGCGCACGTTAACACACGGCTGTCTGAGACTGCACACACACAAACACAACAACGCGTCAGAATCTCACTCAGGAATTCAGCCATATATATATAGAATCAAACATTTATTCACACACACACACACACACACTTCTGACAGTGTAAGCCAAAAACAACAGAGACAAAAAATAAATAAATGCATGCATATGTTTGCTCACACTAAAAAGTGACTGTGTGGTCTCGTTTCAGCGCAGGATAATGATGGATGAGGCTCTGTCCTGTCTCATGCTGCCTCTCGAGGCATGCCCTGCCACATGCACGCACTATCTCTTCTGCCTCATGCGCCACACGTCAAAAAAGGAAACTGATTTGAACTTGAATTTGACAAATAAGCACAATTTCGCCCCCTAATTGTTAGCCATACATGCAAAGCGGGAGGGGCTTGCTGTTCTGAATTTCATTCCTGAAGTTAAAAAAAAAAAGGAATAGCTAAATGAAAAACAATCAATCAAAGCTTACAGCCTGGCTCCACAATTATCTGTGCAATTAACTCCAAAGCACTCACGAAAACCCCGTAAAAACAAGTCTGCTAATTAACACAGTATGATGAACTAGACAGTCGTGTGATACTACAGAGGCATTATTATATTATAGTATATTATAGTAATATTGCATTACAGTGGTGTGAAAAAGTGTTTGCCCCCTTCCTGATTTCTTTTTTTTTTTTGCATGTTTGTCACACTTAAAGGAACAGTCCACCGTACTTCCATAATGAAATATGCTCTTATCTGAATTGAGACGAGCTGCTCCGTACCTCTCCGAGCTTTGCGCGACCTCCCAGTCAGTCAGACGCAGTCAGACGCTCTGTCACTCCTGTTAGCAATGTAGCTAGGCTCAGCATGGCCAATGGTATTTTTTGGGGCTGTAGTTAGATGCGACCAAACTCTTCCGCGTTTTTCCTGTTTACATAGGTTTATATGACCAGTGATATGAAACAAGTTCAGTTACACAAATTGAAACGTAGCGATTTTCTATGCTATGGAAAGTCCGCACTATAACGACAGGCGTACTAACACCTTCTGCGCGCTTTGGCAGCGCATTGATATCTGAGCTCCGTATCAATGTGCTGCCGAAGCGCGCAGAAGGTGTTAGTACGCCTGTCATTATAGTGCGGACTTTCCATAGCATAGAAAATCGCTACGTTTCAATTTGTGTAACTGAACTTGTTTCATGTCACTGGTCATATAAACCTATGTAAACAGGAAAAACGCGGAAGAGTTTGGTCGCATCTAACTACAGCCCCAAAAAATACCATTGGCCATGCTGAGCCTAGCTACATTGCTAACAGGAGTGACAGAGCGTCTGACTGACTGGGAGGTCGCGCAAAGCTCGGACAGGTACGGAGCAGCTCGTCTCAATTCAGATAAGAGCATATTTCATTATGGAAGTACGGTGGACTGTTCCTTTAAATGTTTCAGATCATCAAAAAAATTAAATATTAGACAAAGATAACACAAGTAAGCACAAAATGCAGTTTTTAAATGAAGGTTTTTGATTATTAAGGGGGAAGAAAAAAATCCAAACCTACATGATCCTGTGTGAAAAAGTGATTGCCCCTTAAACCTAATAACTGGTTGGGCCACCCTTAGCAGCAATAACTGCAATCAAGCGTTTGCGATAACTGGCAATGAGTCTTTTACAGCGCTGTGGAGGAATTTTGGCCCACTCATCTTTGCAGAATTGTTGTAATTCAGCCACACTGGAGGGTTTTCGAGCATGAACCGCCTTTTTAAGGTCATGCCACAGCATCTCAATTGGATTCAGGTCAGGACTTTGACGAGGCCACTCCAAAGTCAGAGCTGGACTTGCTGGTGTGTTTTGGATCATTGTCCTGCTGCAGAACCCAAGTGCGCTTCAGCTTGAGGTCACGAACAGATGGCCGGACATTCTCCTTCAGGATTTTTTGGTAGACAGCAGAATTCATGGTTCCATTTACGGTACCACAGCAAGTCTTCCAGGTCCTGAAGCAGCAAAACAGCCCCAGACCATCACACTACCACCACCATATTTTACTGTCGGTATGATGTTCCTTTTCTGAAATGCTGTGTTACTTTTACGCCAGATGTAATGGGACATACACCTTCCAAAAAGTTTAACTTTTGTCTCGTCAGTCCACAGAGTATTTTCCCAAAAGTCCTGGGGATCATCTAGATGTTCTCTGGCAAAACTGAGACGAGCCTTTACGGTATGTTCTTTTTGTTCAGCAGTGGTTTTCATCTTGGAACTCTACCATGCAGGCCATTTTTGCCCCGTCTCTTTCTTATGGTGGAGTCATGAACACTGACCTTAACTGAGGCAAGTGAGGCCTGCAGTTCTTTGGATGTTGTTGTGGGGTCTTTTGCGACTTCTTGGATGAGTCGTCGCTGCGCTCTTGGGGTAATTTTGGTCGGCCGGCCACTCCTGGGAAAGTTCACCACTGTTCCATGTTGTCACCATTTGTGGAAAATGGCTCACACTGTGGTTCGCTGGAGTCCCAAAGCTTTAGAAATGGCTTTATAACTTTTTCCAGACTGATGGATCTCAATTACTTTGTTTCTCATTTGTTCCTGAATTTCTTTGGATCACGGCATGATGTCTAGCTTTTGAGGACATTTTAGTCGACTTTACTTTCGCTGCGTTCACACTGCAAGGCTTAATGCTCAATTCCGATTTTTTTGTGAAATCCGATTTTTTTGTGAGGTCGTTCACATTAACAAATATATGCGACTTGTATGTGATCCTCAGTATGAACGAAAAGCGACCTAAAAGTGTTCCGCATGCGCATTGCAGGATACGACGACGTCACACGCAGTGAGCATGGCCAGTGTTTACGGAAGTAAAACCGCCCGGTTGTGGTATGACCCATCCAATCTAGCTTGAATAGCTGCATCCCCCCAAATGGAAATCAGCTCCCTAACCTCTGCGTCCTTCCATTGAGAAGATTCAGAACCTTCACAGCCCGAAGCGTCCCTCGCATTGATGTCATGCGCAGGGGCGCGGATACGTTTTTTGAACTGGGGGGGACAAAAAACTGGGGGGGACAAAGCTGCCAGCAAACCAACCCCAACCCCGATATGCCTGTCAAACTTGTTGTGGGTTACCATAGCAACCAAGCTCGAGCTCGCAACCTGTGCAGTCTGCGCAGCTCAACCAACCGAATATCAGTCTTTTTGTTTTATGTGAATTGTTGCAACTATGTATACACTGCTGTGCACCTCAATAAACCGAATGGTAATTAGTCTTTTGATTTTTCCGTGAGGTTTGCCTTATGCAAAGAAAGACAGCATAGACGTTTTTTCCTCCCTATAAGTGGGGGGGGGGGGGGGGGGGGGGGGGGACCAAGCGAGGTGAATTTAAATCTGGGTGGGACGACTCCCACCCTCTATCTGCGCCCGTGATTATGCGCCATGTTGTTGTAACTTTTTTTGAGAGACCCGCCGCCTACTTCAGCGCAGAATAGTGACGTTTGTGGCTTGTTGATGACGTGTAAGTCGGATGAATGCGACCTGGCGGTTCAGACTGAAGTCGCATATGAAAAGAGCGGATAGGAATCGGAATTAGGACCACATATCCAAACGGCCTGGGTCGGATTTGAAAAAATCGGATCTGTGTCGTTCATATTGTCAATAAAAGATCGGATACAGGTCACATATGGGCGAAAAGATCGGATTTGAGTCACTTCAGCCTGCAGTGTGAACGTAGCCTTTGTCAGGCAGGTCCTATTTAAGTGATTTCTTTAGAGATGAAAGAGGAGCAAAGAAAAAAATCCTGAACTTTCGAAAGTCAAACTAAGATGGAGGGGGGAACGTCCCCCGAAAAAAATTTTTTTTTTAGATTTTTTTTGGGCTTTTTTCACCTTTATTATTGGATAGGACAGTGTAGAGACAGGAAATGAGCGGGAGAGAGAGAGACGGGGAGGGATCGGGAAATGACCTCAGGCCGGAATTGAACCCAGGTCCCCGGAATTTATGGTATGGCACCTTATCCACCTGAGCCACGACGCCCCCGAAAAAATTTTAATAACATACCACACAAAACCCTGCATTCTAGTACGGTACTTATGTTCGCTAAAACAAGTGATAACTTTTAAGCCTTTTTCTTTCATGTACATTAATGATTAACATGTCAAAAATATCAAATTTAATTCCCCTAGTTAATGAGTAGTTTTCAGGACTGCGTTTAGAAAACGCGGTGATTTTTCTGGCTACACAGTTCAGTACTTTGAAAAAAATCAGACAGTTGAAGGTAAAGTCAGCAAAATCCCAAAACAGTACTGTTAAAAAGTAAAGGTCTGTTAGAGTTTCTAAAGCTTTCAGGTTTCAATGTTGGGGACATTGAGCCTCGTTTATCAATCTTTTAGTCGAGTTGTGCGTTTGCAGAAGCTAAAGTGAACTAAACATTTCCAATTCATATTTATGCGAGTTGAAGCCAATTGTTTACATTAGTTCGTATTGTCTGTAAATTTAAACACACCAATGAATACCAAATTTCTCATGTAAATCAGGGCCGTAGCTAGGATTTTTCAGGGTGTGTGTGTCACACATTGACTGACAGCCTGAGTACATTATGTAACAAAAATTACCATTGCTAGTTTTAGGTAGTTTAGAAACCGGCTCTTCCATTATTGCGGTTTCTTCCATGTTTTCTTGATGTTGTGTTCTAGAAACGGCACTAAAACTTAGCTTCAAAACCACAAAATGCAACTTTGATGGAAAAAAATATTTAATAAATTGCTGACCTCTCTTCACGTCGAAAGAAGGAGGAAAGTTTTGCTTGTTTTGACCTGGCGAATTATTAACACAAGAGGAAATACTCGTAATTCGCAACTAAAAAGACTGCAGCTACACTGGCAGCTTGACCATGCTTTCTAGTGCGATCGTGTTGCGCTTGCGCAGAACGGTGTCAGTCCTGCGCGCCTAACGAGCTCCGGCACGCGTGCCGTTAACAAAGAACACCTGTCTTTAATCAATGAACTATGTTTGGGCTATTTAAGGACTGCGCCCAGGCAAGGACGATGCGAAGTATTACACCATGTCTAGGAACGTGAGAAATCCGAAAAATAAATTTCTCCATTCGGAAAACCGGAGATTTTCAAGAGTTTTGGCAAATATCCGGATTTCCGGGTAAATCTGGAAGACTTTCATCTATAATTTTTGATTGAGAACAGGTGTGGCAGTAATCAGGCCTGGGTGTGGCTAGAGAAATTGAACTCAGCTTTCCAAAGATGTGATAAACCACAGTTAATTTATGTTTTAACGGCGGGGGGAAATCACTTTTTCACACAGGGTCATGTAGGTTTGGATTTTTTTCCCCTTAATAATAAAAACCTTCATTTAAAAACTGCATTTTGTGTTTACTTGTGTTATCTTTGTCTAATATTTACAATTTTTGATGATCTGAAACATTTAAGTGAGACAAACATGCAAAAAAAAAAGAAATCAGGAAGGGGGCAAATACTTTTTCACACCACTGTATATTATATTATATTATATTATATTATATTATATTATATTATAGCGGCACGGTGGTGTAGTGGTTAGTGCTGTCGCCTCACAGCAAGAAGGTCCGGGTTCGAGCCCCGTGGCCGGCGAGGGCCTTTCTGTGCGGAGTTTGCATGTTCTCCTCGTGTCCGCGTGGGTTTCCTCCGGGTGCTCCGGTTTCCCCCACAGTCCAAAGACATGCAGGTTAGGTTAACTGGTGACTCTAAATTGAGCGTAGGTGTGAATGTGAGTGTGAATGGTTGTCTGTGTCTATGTGTCAGCCCTGTGATGACCTGGCGACTTGTCCAGGGTGTACCCCGCCTTTCGCCCGTAGTCAGCTGGGATAGGCTCCAGCTTGCCTGCGACCCTGTAGAACAGGATAAAGCGGCTAGAGATAATGAGAATGAGATATTATATTATATTATATTAGCCAGTTCCTGTTCGACAAAACTGTGGCTACTGACCACTGGAGCAGCGAGGCGGAGTTATACACTAGATGTAGCTGCAAGAACCGTCAGAACGAGGCTGGTTTTTGGTCACAGCAAGTTCAGAGTTCAGCTTTTCCAAAAACCACTCGATGACATCAAGTACTTTCTTACGTCGTCTCTTTTACCTGATTAACTAATCAGCTTGGAGCTCTGGGGGAAATAAAAACAGCCACCATGACGGCGAGAGCGCTGGTGATAATTTGCTACTTATGGTTACAATGTGCAGATTACATTAGCATTTCTTCAGTTGATTCAAGCAGCACTGTTTTTTTTTTTTGTCCACAAAGTTTCTATATCATGTACTAACACTGTCAGCTTCAGAAATATTAGCACCCTTGGTAAAGCTTATTAAAAAAGAAAATGTGTAATTGTTGTGAGTTACAATGAAAATATGAGATATATCTTGTAAATGTTACATGAAGTAACTTGATTTGAAGTGGGGGAAAAAAAAGTGAGTTGTCTAAGAACTGTTCAGTGTTCATCTGTGGCCTTCTGTATCACCGCGGTATCAAGGTGCTGAGGTCAGGTGGCACGAAGACAAATTCCTTTTCCTTTTTGTGGCTCCAGAGGCGGAGCCACGATGTCATCGTGGTGTAAGAATGAGTGTAACAATAGCGTACTGCGCATACGCATAAGCATTACCAATCACCAGAACGGCGAATCGTGATCTCGCGATACGAACAGTTGATCTCGCGTTATCAAAGGTACACAAGAACGAGTGGCGAAGCCACAATGTCATCGTGTTGTAAGAACGTGTGTAACAATAGCGAAACTTCGTAACCAATCAGCACTTATCCTGATCGAGTTCGATTACCTGTTCGGCTTCTTGATAAACTTCGGAACCGATCAGAACCAGAAACAAAATAAGAAAAACCTCGTTATAACTTCGTAGTATCAGAAGATAATCGGCAGATAAAAAGATAAACGAAATTCACCTCGTGGTTCGCCAAGGCGACTGATTCGATATCAAGTACGTGGTGTTTATTTGAAGAAAAGTTACCTTTTGATGATCACAGCTTTTCTTTGGTCCTTCTGAAAGGTCAGATGAAAGGTTTTCTAATTTTTTTGAGCTTTTTGGCAGATATTTTACATCAAGAATTCCAGCCATTCAACAAAAACGCGAGAAGGCAGCGAAGACAACGTTGGAACCTTTTGAGCGATCCGCTCGGTTTGCAATTACAGAAGTCCCATGTGGGAATAAATCAGCTCCTTCGTGAAAACTAAGAGTCGAAGTTAAAAGTATAATTGGTCAAACTTCGGCTATTCGATTTAATTTTTTATTTTCGAGTCTTTACACTACACTTCTGAGACAAAATGTGCTCATTAGTACTAAATAATGCTTCTAAGACAATTCATGAACAAGTGCTTTCTTTCTTACTATTTTGAAAATAGATCGAGTTCACAGCGCTGGATTTTGAACAAAAAAACACAGTCACCAAAATACTACGACCCCTGATGCTGCTCACAGCTTGGTGATGCTTGCAAGAGATGAGGCGAGTATAATTGATAACATGTGTGTGTGTATATATATATATATATATATATATATATATATATATATATATGAGTGATTCCACGCTTATGGGTACTGAAATGGGGACATGAACTTATTTTTAAAAATTCACCTAAAACCATTTCTTTTTTTTTTACCATCAGGTCACAAAACATGTAATCTTTAATGAATGATATGTTAAAAGATAACTTTAATTTTCTGAGATGTAATAAAAACATATTTATATGCCAAAGTCAGAACGTAACAGAAGTGTTGTGGACATATAGATTCTCAATTTTAACAATGCAGAATTACTTTTTGAAACATAGGAAGGTGATGTTTTAGCAAATATAATTAATAAACATGTGTAGTAGAATAAACATACACATTCTTTCAATAAGATTAACATGGTATATAGCTAGATTGTAATTAATTTGTAACAGACGCGAGATGGACAATCGTAACAGAAGTAATGTAACAGACATCATTTTGGAACTCATAGGCTTGACTTTGGCATATAAATATGTTTTTATTACATCTCAGAAAATTAAAGTTATCTTTTAACATATCATTCATTAAAGATTACATGTTTTGTGACCTGATGGTAAAAAAAGAAATGGTTTTAGGTGAATAAGTTCATGTCCCCATTTCAGTACCCATAAGCGTGGAATCACTCTCTCTCTATATATATATATATATATGCTGTATTTACTGTATGGACATGGGATCAGAAAACAATTTTATTTATAAGCAGTAGCCACATGGACCCATAGGGTACCTATTTTTAGTCATATATCAACACTAGGAAGATTTCAGAATACGCAAATGAAATGGGACAACAGTGATCTCATCTCATCTCATTATCTCTAGTCGCTTTATCCTGCGACGACAGTGATGATCTGCAAAAAAGTGCAAGGTTATGAAAATCGCTACATGCTTGAAAATGTCCATATTCACTGGTATGGCACTAATTAAGACGCGAAAATAACTGGTCAGAAGACTATTGTGCATTTTGCACCTTCGCATAATCAGGAGGATGGATATAGAGACATACACTTCTCCAAAGATCCCAGATGGAGAGTTGCAGAAGCATCTTCATGCCAACAAGTTATTTGAAATGCGAATCAGAAGAAACCTTTTTTCCTCCAACTAACCACAAGTGTCTATAATATGCTATATGCTACTGCAAGCTTGACTGGAACCAAGCTCATTTGGCAAAGGACACAAAGATAAAGCTTTTTGCCAACAAATATTCAAGGTACTTAACCAAATTGTTAACCACTGTAAAGTGTGGTTGAGTATTGATGATGATATGGGGTGTTTTTCCTCTGAAAAGCCCTGGGAACCTTGGTAGGATGCACAGCATCATAAAATCCCTGAAGTACCAGGAGATAGTAAATGGAAATTTGGCTGCCACTGACAGATAAGCACACAAAACGGTTCAGTGACAACAGAATCAAGCTTCTGATATTGTCATCCATGTTCCTGATCGAAGCTTAACTGAAAATTTTTTGGGTGAGCTGAAGAGGAATGGACAAGACAGGACCGAGGATCCTGAAGGATCTGAAGAGCTTCCACACTTTCTATTCTCCAGCCTTATCAAGCATTATAGCAGAAGACTCGGTGGCATTGTATTTGCAAAAGGTAGCATAAAGTAATAATGTAGGGGTGCCAATAATTGTGACATATTGTTTTTTTTTTTTAAATTACATTTTTTATTTGGTTCAAAAAAATTTTTTTAGTCAAAATCCTAGTTTGTAACCACAGTGTTGCCCTGGTTACAGCTTGCAGATTCCATGAGCTGCTTTTTACAGATCAGCACAAAACAAAAAAATTTAAATAAAAATAAATAAATAAATAAATAAATAAATAAATAAAAGAGCAGTTCACGTAACCTGTACATTACATAACCTGCACCTTATACACAGTAACCATAGCAACGATCACACACCTTATACACAGTGACCATAGCAACGCTCACACACCTTATACACAGTAACCATAGCAATGATCATACACATTATACACAGTAACCATAACATTGATCATGCACCTTACACACAGTAACCATAGCAACGCTCACGCACCTTATACACAGTAACCACAGTGACGCTCACGCACCTTATACACAGTAACCACAGTGACGCTCACGCACCTTATACACAGTAACCACAGTGACGCTCATGCACTTTATACACAGTAGCCATAGCAACGCTCACACGCCTTATACACAGTAACCATAGCAATGCTCACGCACATTATATAGTGACCATAGCAACACTCGTGCACCTTTACACAGTAACCGTAGCGATGATCATACACATTATATACAGTAACCATAGCAATGCACATGCACCTTACACACAGTAACCATATTGACGATCACGCACCTGATACACAGTAACTACTGCGATGATCACGCACCTTATACACAGTAACCATAGCAAGTCACGCACTATACACACAGTAACCATAGTAATGATCACGCATGTTACAAACCGTAACCATAGCCATGCTCACGCAGCTTATACACAGTAACCATAGCAACAGTCACACACCTTACACACAGTAACCATAGCCACGCTCACGCACCTTATACACAGTAACCACAGCAATGATCATGCAGCTTATACACAGTAACCATAGCGACGTGCACGCGCCTTATACACAGTAACCACAGCAATGATCACGCAGCTTATACACAGTAACCATAGCGACGTGCACGCGCCTTATACACAGTAACCACAGCAATGATCACGCAGCTTATACACAGTAACCATAGCGACGTGCACGCGCCTTATACACAGTAACCACAGCAATGATCACGCAGCTTATACACAGTAACCATAGCGACGTGCACGCGCCTTATACACAGTAACCACAGCAATGATCACGCAGCTTATACACAGTAACCATAGCGACGTGTGCTTTTTGTTTTTATATCAGCACAGAAAAGCACTTCTGAGTGAACCCTAAGATAATATTGAAATAATTTATATTTACGTTATATAATGTGGTAATGCAGTTTATTGCATTATTCCTGGTCCTGTAATTATGCTAATAATGCTGCAGTGATAACAGTCCATGTTATTCCTGTAAATGTAGCGCAGTGCATGATCCAGCGAGAGTACGATTTCAGCAGCCTTTGACTCCAGATGCTTCGTTAGACCGTGTGTCACGCTAATTACATTCTTCTTTTGAACTCTGTTATGACTTCTCCTGCATCTGCCTCATCACGATCAAGTAGGAGGAAGGAAGAAAAAAAAAAGAACACAAATCCCTTCTTTTCCTCATTTTTTTCTCCAGAAAGAAATCGCTGTTTTCTTCTTCAGACTGTCATAAACTAGTCAAGGCCATAGGCGCCAGTCATATAAACTCTAGATTTAATTACATTTTCCCTTTCCAATTGGCTGTGTGTTCATTTAATTCTTTTAATTGCCTTGTGGCGAGAAAAGAGAGTTGGGAGTGCCAAAATATGACATGTTCCATTACCACTGTGTCTGTTATAACACGAGCCTGGGAGTCCAGCTTTAGTGACAGTGCTCGTAGACTCCAGCTCTGTGTGCGCTGTGATGGACAACATTTTAGAGACGTACTGAAATACGTCTCCATGACCCGGACTGCAAGTGATCAAAAATCAATATTATTTTTGAGAAAACACTAGAAAGACTAATCACTGCCTGCAATAAACAACTCACCTGACCTTCATCATCAATCACATCATCTAATTCTAAAGAAAAATGCATTCATTCTTTAGGCTGGTCAGGGTCACAGTGAATGTGAACTACATCATCCATGAACATTGTCAAATGATACTTTTCAGAAATATAACTAAAAGATGAAAAGGGAGAAGGGATGCCAGTTTTACCGAAAGCACCTTTAATGCGAGTGTAAACTAGATAGAACTCGACGCCAACGGCGTCGATGGGGATGCCTCCGCCTGGTAGACTACACGCCTTATGAAGTTGTGATTTGGGGATGGACATTTGACCTCACAGTAATCTTGACCTGGTGAAATGACTTGTATCAGCCTTGGAGATATTGTGTTCACAAGGTTTTCGGACAGACATCTGACCTCACAGTGACCTTGGCCTTAGACCTTTTGATCTCAAAATCTAATCAGTTCATGTTTGTCCCCAGATGCACAAATGGTGAAAGTTTGGTGAACTTCTTTTCATCTGCCTTGGAGATACTGTGTTCACAAGGTTTTCGGACAGACATTTGACCTCACAGTGACCTTGACCTTAGACCTTTTGATCTCAAAATCTAATCAGTTCATGTTGTCCCAAAGCGCACAAATGGTGAAAGTTTGGTGAAATTCCTTTCATTAGCCTTTGAGATATCGCGTTCACAAGGTTTCGGGACGGACGCACGCACGGACAACCCGAACCATAATGCCTCCTGCACCTTACGGTGGCGGAGGCATAAAAATCAACGTGAGCTAGTTAGACAGCGAGCCAATGTGCTAGAATGTGCGGAGTGTGGTTTCTTTAGGATCCATTTCCTCTAGCAGAGAAAAACTACACAGAACATTTGGCCATATCGTGTCCAAAATGCCAGTTACTCGATATTAATTTCTTGTTTATAGAACTGTGATATCGAAGCAATAGGACACTCAAGGTCATGTGATTACTCAAGGCTGTGATTAGGTATGGCACTCGGCCTATTGAGGTATTTCACCCACGTGACCAAGTCATGTGATGCTGCCATTTTGGACGTCACGGCTCGAATCGGTTTGAATGCGAGGAAGGCGACAAACGAAAAACATAAAAGAAAAAGGAGCGAGATGCAGAAAACACCTTCACTATCCAGCGACGTAGGGCGTTTACAGGGCAAGCAGAGGGAGAGGTATTTGCAAAAATTGAGGTTAGCAGGCTTAGAGAACGACGTTTACCTGCTTCCACCAGGATTGTTCACTGACGTACGGAAGTACACGAAGCCCTCGTCTTTACCTGACTTCGGCCCACATGATCTGTATACCTATGTCGTTAAAAACCCATCACCATACACAGGTATTGATCTGAAAGTGTATAAGAGTTTGGATACCTACAAATATTTTGTGTCAGGCTGGGTAACATGCCTACATCAGCGGGTCGTCCCTGGAGCCGGTGGTCGCCATCTTATTACAGCTAAGGTTTGTTCACATTTTCATTTACTTTCGGTCCTCAGGATAAACAAAATGTTATTGAAATAACTTCTTAGTCTGTTGAGACATGGCCCGTTATAAATTTGCTGTTACCAGGCAATGACCAAGAACTGTATTATTAGGGTCGGTGTAGTTGTAGCAGTGTATTAGCAACTAGCTGTTAGCACTAGCTAATGTCAACAACATCATAGCTGGTATGTTACTGTAGCAATGTTTACGTTCAGTCATTTGGATGACTGTTAAAACCTTTCAGTCTCAAGTTTTTCCTTTACTGGATTTACTAGTTTACTGAGCTAGCGCACTCGGGCAAGCTGGGAGCTAGCGCGCGCTAGCCTGCCGGCGGCCGGCGCGCTAGCTCAGTAAACTAGTAAATCCAGTAAAGGAAAAACTTGAGACTGAAAGGTTTTAACAGTCATCTAAATGACTGAACGTAAACATTGCTACAGTAACATACCAGCTACTGTTGTTGACATTAGCTAGCTTGACGTTCAAAATGGCGGACACCGGGGCGTCACGTGACCCTGTGACGTCAGGTGAAATACCTCAATAGCACTCCCTTATGTGATATTGCTTAATTAAAAAGCTAGCTAGTTTATATATTTGAAGCTAATCGTAGCAACATACAAGTAAGAATATACTCTCCCTATGCACTATACATTAATTAACTAATTGGATAATTAATTAGTTAATTATGCAAACTAGCACAATCCAAAAATCAGCACTACACGGAATAAAACCAGAACATCAGGGACGTCGTCGCTCATCAGGCCTGCCATCAAAACAACCACGACAACCAAAACATCAAACCGAACTGAAATGTGACGATGTGAGAGAGGACCAACCTCCACGACAAACTGTTCACAGCAGGAAAATCAACAAAGGACTACATTTTGTTCCCCGAGAGAAGATCTACCAAAACATCGATCAGAACTGAATTTGCATGATAAATGAGAGACGAGATACAGTTCTAGTCAGAAGAAAATGTGTCAAGTTGACCTAATTACTAATTTGTTCGCAAAAAAATTGACAATACGACGACCAAGTTTTTGTGCGGAAGGTCGAGTTCTTTCAAACGCAACAATCAGAACTAAAATCCATTGAGAACTGAGGGAGGGAGGAGATACGATTTAATTGAAAATAAACAAAGTTGTAAACAAATTCTTTACAACAGGAAAATCAAACAAACAAACAAACAAACAAACAAACAAACAAACAAACAAACTTATTCCCTGAGGGAAGATCAACTGCACGAGGAGATACAATTCTAATGTGAAGTCCCAAAATTCGTGAAGTTGACCTAATTAGTAGTTTGTTAGCGAAAAAATTGACAATACAACGACCGAGTTTTTGTGCAGAAGGTCGAGTTCTTTCAAATGCAACAATCAGAACCAAAATCCATTGAGAACTGAGGGAGGGAGGAGATACAATTTAACTGAAAATCAACAAAGTTACAACAGGAAAATCAACAAACAAACGACCCAGTTTTGTTCCTCAAGGGGAGATCGACCCAAAACGTGGATCAGAACTGAAATCGGATGAGAAATCAGAGAGGAGATCCAATTCTAGTGAGAGGCCTGGAAAATGTGTAAATTAGGCCGAATTACTACCTCGTTACCAAAAAATGTGACAAAACAATGACCAAGTTTTGTGCGGACTGATGAGTTCTTTCAAACAAAACAAGATCGACTGTGAGCTACTGCTCATTTACGTATCCCCCCACTCTCGCTTATATCAGAATGCAAGCGATCAAAGGAATAGGACACTTATTATGAATGTTGACTTCAACAAATAATGAACCCTGAAATGAGTAAGTAAAGAGCAGTGTCTCTCCCCAGGGCTTTCAAATAGCTTCCTGGTAAACTGCCATTTTGAAAAAGCATTTTGCTTCTTGAAACAGCATCAAAATCCACCATATTATGTTTCGTAAACACGTTCAGTCGGTAAACAGGAAGTCGATGTTCGACAGACCTGAAAACGGTGTATACAGTATAGAACCCCAAGCTGAAGCTCGGTACCAAATATCAAGCAGTTGTGATTTGTAGTTGCTGAGAAAAGTGTGAGGAAAATTTCGTGAAGCTAACCTATATGTTTCGTAAATACATTCAGTCGGTAAACAGGAAGTCGATGTTCGACAGACCTGAAAATGGTGTACACAGTATAGAACCCCAAGCTGAAGCTCGGTACCAAATATCAAGCAGTTGTGATTTGTAGTTGCTGAGAAAAGTGTGAGGAAAATTTCGTGAAGCTAACCTATATGTTTCGTAAATACATTCAGTCGGTAAACAGGAAGTCGATGTTCGACAGACCTGAAAACGGTGTACACAGTATAGAACCCCAAGCTGAAGCTCGGTACCAAATATCAAGCAGTTGTGATTTGTAGTTGCTGAGAAAAGTGTGAGGAAAATTTCGTAAAGCTAACCTATATGTTTCGTAAATACATTCAGTTGGTAAACAGGAAGTCGATGTGGGACAGACCTGAAAACGGTACACACGGTATAGAACCCCAAGCTGAAGTTTGGTACCAAGTGGCTATTATTTGTGGTTGCTGAGAAAAAGGGTGTTTCGGACGGCTGGACAGACAGAGGTAAACCAGTAACCAGTATACTCCCCCCCCCCCCCCCCCCTTCGGAGCGGGGGTATTATAAAAAAAAAAAAATAATAGGAACGGAAATCCATGGAGAACTGACGGAGGAGATACGATTTAACTGAATCATGGATGACAGACCGACGACGGACGCCACGCCATGACAACAGCTCATGGGCCTTATGGACAGATGCGCTAATCATAAACAACTGAATGTGAAGTAAATTATTCTATACGTAGCCCATGTTATATGGGTTTACTCCCTGCTCTGTGTCAACAGTAACAATCTATTTCGTTCTGTCTAGAAAATGACAGACACCAAAAATAGTAATCAAATATACCATGGACCGAGAGGTTCCAGTTGAAATTATGGATTCTCTGAGGTAGTCCTACGCCAGTCACCGAAGAGAATCCATAATTCCCAGTGCCTCTCAGTGTATGGTAGATTTGATTTATATTCCTCATCAAAAAATTCCAAACTAAAAAAGTGTTAAGATTGAATCTCGGCATAAACTCACTGAAGGCAGCCATGTTTGTTGTTTACGTCGGCGCGACCTTCGACCTGCGCATGTCCAATGATCATGATGTGTAGACCTACACACACAGAAATGCTTGCGGAGCCACAGCTGGGACTTGAGTCGTGTAGCCATATAGCTTGAAATTGTGATGTCAGTTCATGGTATATCCAGGATATACCATGACTAACACACCATATCCATTTTTTTATTTTATTTTTGACGTCATGAGATACATTGCTTAATCAATCAATGGTGGAACTATTTTATGTCACGTGAGCTATCCTTGGCCAATCCCTGCACGGGAATTTTTTGATGAGGGATATTTAATAGTTATTCCACGAAATCGAGTCGTATATGAGCTGATAGCCGACGAGGCACGTAGCACCAAGTCGGCTATAAGCCATGTACGACGAAATTGAGTGGAATAATTGTTTTATTCTAGCCACATTCCCTGGATTTTGAGAAACAGAGCATTTTTATTTTTAGCAAATCCGATAAATAAAAACTTTGTACAAAATATCCAACAAAATCATTTCCGCTCAGGCAGACTTCTTAAAAACCTATCGATGGCTGCATGAATTAACTTCAGTGTTGCTTTTTTGTAGAAAGTGCTGTCTCGCTGTCGAGGAACAGAATAGCTTTAGACATTTATTTAATTTTTCATTGGACATTTCAGTGATGTAATTTTCAAACTTCTTTGAGCTTTTGAACCAGTCTAAAAAAATAATAATAAAAAAATTTCAACAGATTTTAATGCTTAAAAGATGAAGAATGTAAACAAACTGGTGAAATGACAGGAGCAATTTGTGAAAAATGCGATAATAATAATAATAATAATAATAATAATAATAATAATAATAATACTTGACATATAAAACAGATATGTTCTTACCATTAAATACCTTCATTGCATATTTTGTTGCTTTTTTTGGGGGGGGGGGGGGGGGTGTTTGTTTCCAAGTACAGTTTTTATTTCCTCCTCGGTTGGTTCAGCAACACGGTCCGCCATTTTGTTTTTCTCTACTCATGGCATATGAGCTGATATCCTAGTAGTAGAGTAGCCAATCTGAGCATGCGATTGCTCATATCCAGTGAATGTGGATAGAATAATGCATTATATTGCAAACTGGGCATAATTCCATAAAAGCATGCACACTCAAACAGTTAAAGGGTGTGTCAGAGTCCACATCTGTACCAGTCCGTAGGTTTCCAAATAACACGTATTAAAAAACAATAATAAATGAACGTGTTTGAGTGACCATATACTAGGTTGAACAGTACTTTATGAATAACATCCACAGTGCTTAAAAATTGTTTGAAATTAAATTTACACAATCAGTCTTCCAAGACATGTTTTTGGGTGGCATACTTTATATTTCCATTCTTTATTCATTAGCCTTGTAGCTCTAGTGCAAAATCAAAGAAGCAGAAATCGAACATGTCTTAGCTGAGTGACTACTGGGGTCGGAGGGAAAAACATGAAAATCTTATTTTCAGCTAAACTCACTGTTTAACACACTAGTAGTAATAGTGACAACCATGGAAGGCTTAAGATAGAATAATTATAACATACAGTGAGACGAACGTTTTGTTCTTGCTGAACCTGTCAATGTCATTTGTCCTCGATTATCCCGGTTTTCGAATCATTTGCCTCTTAAGTCTCTTATCAGTGTTGAAGTTTTAACTACAACCTTTTTTTCCCTATTTTTCATCAATACTTTTCCACTACCGTTTAATTTTTGTTGTATTTTTCACTTTCCTGTCTGCCACATTTTCATTTCCTTGAAAAACACCTTTTTTCTCCTGTCCAAAGGCAGAAAGCGGAGGCCATCCATGTCGGATCTGCCATAATGTCAACACATCTACGGCTATGGTACTTGAATCATTTATTATGGCAAACATTCAGCTTGTTCAGTGTGTTGAGTGCAGGATGTTTAGTCATTCTTCCTCAGTCATTAGTAATAGCTTTATTTGTGATAAGTGTATGCTAGTTAGCTCTCTGATGGAGAAGATTGCAGCATTAGAGGTGCACATCCAGACTCTAGAGAGGGTTAATGAGAGTGAGAGCAACATACTTTCTGTAGGGGAAAGTGTAATTATCCCCCAATCCCCCAACTCTGGCATTAGAGCCGTTACAGCGGAGCGAATGGGTGACGACTCGGAAGCATAATTGCAGAGCCAAAGCTGACATTCAGGGTCGCCCATGGGAGCACCACTCCTCTCTGCTTCACATGTCTAGCAGGTTTGCTCTCCTCAGTGAAGCATCCACTGAAAAACCTGAAAGAGCTCTGGTTAGAGGAGACACTATCTTATGGCACGTGAAATTAGGCCTTTAGGGACACCAGCAGCATTAGTCAGGTGTATACCGGGAGCCAGGGCGCAGGACATAGCAGGTAATCTTAGGATCTTAGGCAAGCACAGGTTGTCAAAGATAGTTATCCATGTAGGAGCTAATGATATACACCTTCGTCAGTCTGAGGTCAATAAGAGTAACTTTGTAGAGGTGTTTAAATTAGTGAAGGCAATGTCCGATGCTGTAGTATGCTCTTTCCCAATTCCAGTGCGGCATGGTGATGTATCTTACAGCAGGTTATAGTTGCTGACCTGCTGGTGCTCTGAAAACAATGTGGGCTTTATAGATAATTGGAGTAGTTTTGAAGTCAAGGCTGGCCTGTTTGAGCGGGACGGTATCCATCCCACTCAGGATGCATAGCTCACAATCTCAGAACAAGCCTAGTTAACTGATGACAATCCAGAGCCAAAGCCAGGGAACAGACAAATGCCGCTTTTCCACTACAAACGCGGCTGAGTTGGGCTGAGCCGTGCCGTGCTGAGTTGGGCTGAGTCGAGCTGAGCGGGACTGTTGGAGTTGCATTTCGACTACAACCGCGCTGAACCGTGCTGGCTGGAAGTGGGTGGACACATTGGGTGGAGTTAGCGAAAGTGGGTGGACGTCACGTGATGTCGTTAAGCGGTGCAAACAGTGACATCAGTGATCTTTTAAGCGGTAGTCTCACGACCCGGATAGTAAACGATAAACATGGAGGACATGGAGTCGTTAGTGTTGCTGGTCTTGGTGCTGTGGCTTGTTGTCACCGACAACGCCAACAGATACTGGCAAGAGCGTATAGATGAGGCGAGGTGCATAAGGCTTCAGAAATTCTCGTAATTCGTAATTCTTCTTCTTCTGGGTTTACGGTGTTTACAGATCCCAGCGTGCTCGCAGGGCGTGTGTGGGCATGTGAGGACACTCCTCCTCACCAATCAGTGCACAGGGTAGTGTCTGCTCACGCCCCCAGCCTCACTCGGCTCGCTTCAGCCCCACTCCAAAACCGTGCGAGTTTTAGGGGCTAAGCAGGGCTGAAGCGAGCTGAGTCGTGCTGTTCTTTGGTAGTCGAAACGCGAGCCGTGTCGGGCTAAAGTGAGTTGAAGTGAGCTGAAAAAGGGTAGTGGAAAAGGGCCAAAAAAGGCTAAACTGACCATCTGCACAGGGTTGTCACTCAGGTTCCACTATACTGAGACTGTGTTTGTTCCCCAAACTATACAAAAAAGTAGAAATACTCAGAGTTTTTGTTCTAGTAACCTAATTAACATAAAATTAGATCATACTGAATGTACAGCCACTGCCAGCACCTTTGATCTAAAGGTAGGACTAATTAAATATTAGATCTATTACGTCTAAAGTGCTAATTATCCCCCGTCATGAAGTGTGCAGGGGGATATAGGAATGGAGTCCGTCTGTCCGTCCCAATCTGGACAAGTTTTTTTTTCAGAAACTACATAAGCTACATCAATGAAACTTTGCATGCTCATATTACTATTCATGATCTAAGTTGAGTTCGAAAATAATTTACGAGAAATTATTATTTTCAGAGGGGCAAGCACAGTGGTGTAGTGGTTAGCACTGTCGCCTCACAGCAAGAAGGTCCTGGGTTCGAGCCCTGTGGCCGGCGAGGGCCTTTCTGTGCGGAGTTTGCATGTTCTCCCCGTGGGTTTCCTCCGGGTGCTCCGGTTTCCCCCACAGTCCAAAGACATGCAGGTTAGGTTAACTGGTGACTCTAAATTGACCGTAGGTGTGAATGTGAGTGTGAATGGTTGTCTGTGTCTATGTGTCAGCCCTGTGATGACCTGGCGACTTGTCCAGGGTGTACCCTGCCTTTCGCCTGTAGTCAGCTGGGATAGGCTCCAGCTTGCCTGCGACCCTGTAGAACAGGATAAAGCGGCTAGAGATAATGGATGGATGGATATTATTTTCAGAGTTATGGCCCTCGATTTATGTTACTGGACTTTGTACAAGTGGACTCAAAGAGGGGGTCAGAGAGGGAGAAAGGGATGTTAGGAAAGGGTTTGAAAAAGTTTGAAAACCACTGCATTACGCTAGATCATTAACAAATTGATTAAATGGAGAGAGAGAGAGAGAGAGAGAGAGAGAGAGAGAGAGAGAGCACTACATTGCTGTAGCGGAACGTTTGGGCAATGTTAGAATCGGGAAACATGGCCTGAAAAAGCTCCCCAATCTTGTCATTGCTTTTATATGAGTGATGCATTGTCATTGTGTTTAAAATCCACAACACTTTGGCTTTTAAAGTTGCAGTGGAGCCAAAGACGTCCCGCAAATCACTTGAGGATGAGGCATTCGATTCCGTACGGTTTGTGTTGTAACGTTACAGTTCGCACGGAGTTAGCTGATACACCGTCTCGAGATGTGCTTGGACCTGACAACGGTGAACAAAATTGAGTGACGGCATGCGATTGTTGCAGACTTTTATGGGCAGCCTGGTGCTTCTCCGCTTTCGCGTGCCATTCCGGTGCCTTTACACCCAGGGTGCCGAGTTCGAGTGTTCTTTTGCACAATCTGCAGTACGCCTCAAACGGATTGTTTGGTACACGTTTTAACCAGTCTATGAAATCATTGCGTTCAAGCCAGCAGTCGTTAAACTTGCATTTACCCATTTTGCTACAAACCATAACGATCTCCCTCGCTTCTTTTAGGCTCTACTGTCTAAATGCACGCGTACCATGCCCTGTGCATCACCATGCCAACCAGGCTAGACGCCGGATTCCACTGTGTTTCATTTGTAGTTTGCAGCGTAGCCTACTGATACTAAGTAGGCCTAGCCTATATGACTAATTATGAATATCACCAACGCATTTAACAAAAAAAAGCGAATGGGGTAAATGGACGTAAGGATTTAAGACTTCACAAAATTACATTTAAGACCTACAATGCAAAATATGCTCGTATTTTAGACTTTTTAAGGCCTTAAATTAGGATTATCAAATTTTAGACTTTTTAAGACTCCGCAGAAACCCTGATTACAGCATCATGGCTGTGTAGAAGAAGGGTCCGGGTACTGAACCGGCCAGCCTGCAGTCCAGATCTTTCACCCATAGAAAACATTTGGCGCATCATAAAATGGAAGATATGACAAAAAAGACCTAAGACAGTTGAGCAACTATAATCCTACATTAGACAAGAATGGGTTAACATTCCTATCCCTAAACTTGAGCAACTTGTCTCCTCAGTCCTCAGACGTTTACAGACTGTTGTAAAGAGAAAAGGGGATGTCTCACAGTGGTAAACATGGCCTTGTCCCAACTTTTTTGAGATGTGTTGTTGTCATGAAATTTAAAAATCACCTAATTTTTCTCTTTAAATGATACATTTTCTCAGTTTAAACATTTGATATGTCATCTATGTTCTATTCTGAATAAAATATGGAATTTTGAAACTTCCACATCATTGCATTCCATTTTTATTTACAATTTGTACTTTGTCCCAACTTTTTTGGAATCGGGGTTGTACAAGCCTGCTCACCACTCCACCATTTCAAACCTTGAAAACATAACGTGAGAAAACAAGCATTTCTACATCTTTTAAGCATCTATATAAACTCTGTATGAATCATTTTTATGTAAATGTATGAATCATTATGAATGTTTGTGTGAAGAATTTGCATACACCTTGACAAGAAGAACTATAGCACTATAAGAACTCGAGTCCGAATCCTGGACTCAAGTACTACAAGCCTGATGAACAGTTGAGAACTTCAACAAAATAGACTGCATGCCAAAGTTATAATGAATTTCCTAGTTACACTTTTTGTGTGTGTAGGACACACAAATAGAAGCGGGTTATTATAATCATGCTATCTGTCATCATTCAAATGAGGATGGGTTCCCTTTTGAGTCTGGTTCCTCTCAAGGTTTCTTCCTCATGTTGTCTCAGGGAGTTTTCCCTTGCCACCATCACCTCAGGCTTTCTCATTAGGGATAAATTGATTAACTCATATGTTTAAAGTGCATATCACGGGTAAATTCAGGAGCAAGATTAATGTAATTCTCCTATTTTGTATTAAACTTTAGTCAAATATCTGTCAAATTTTGCATTTTGTGCAATTTTTTTTTTACCTTGCGCAATACCAGAAAAATTCAGTTGAAATCAAGCCATTTGAGGCGAATTGGTCCGCCTCTGAAAAAACTTGCCATTTGGATTTCCCAGCAAACATTGATTTTCGTGACGTCGCGTGCGGGACGCCTCCTTCTGAATCCTACATCAGCGCTGGTTTGTTTATAAGAAAACGACCTGGTGGTTTTCTGCAAATTTCTTTACCGTTATCACGTAATTATTAAAATGGCTAACAGATGTATCGTAGGAGGGTGTAGCAACACCAATCTTGATGGGATTAGTACTCATCGTTTTCCAAAAGACCGGACAATGAGAGAGAAATGGGAGCGCTTCGTGCGAGGCACCCAGAAAAAAATTGGCTACATGCTACAGACGACAGCGTTATTTGCGGTGCTCACTTCATAAAGCCTGACGACTTTGAGAACTATTTGCAGTGGGAAATGGACTTTGTGAGGCAACTTGATCTGAAAAAAGACGCAGTTCCATCTGTCAGAATGCCCAAAGCAACACCATCTCCATCTGTGTCAGCGTCACCAAAGGAGCCAGCCGTGTTCGTCTTCCCTGACAGAAGGCGAAGTGCCGCATCCACTGAGGCCCTCGAAGCCGAGGACCAAGCAGAGCCGAGAAAAAGACCAAGAAAATCGGTGATTCACAAGTTGACTGTTGCCAGGGTAAGAAATAATTCTGACATCTCATTATATTCTTCATCCAAATGTGAAGTAACATTGCGCTCAGGTGACAATTCCATATTTCAATGCAAAATCGCTAGCTGCTAAACTTGGTCTACACAGGCTGTGTGCTGAAACAGTACAAGCTCTCGCAGCCTGCTGGCGCTTCCGCAGGTAACGTCACGAATCTGGCTCCAGACTCCCTTTGGATTTTTCCAGACGCATTTTGTTATTTTATTTTTTTTCTGCTGTAGACAGACGGCCTTGTGCAAAATTACCCTTCTGGATGAGTGTGTAAAGGGACATACTTTCAGATATTTAAAAAAAATGAAATTGGTCCAGGATATGCACTTTTAAATCAATATTTTTCCGTAAAGCTGCTTTGCGACAATGTCTATTGTTAAAGGTCCCATGGCATGGTGGTTTGTTGATGCTTTAAACGGGCTCGTGGAGGCTTCCGGATGTTATATCTGCAGCCTTTCTCGAAATGAACCCTCGGCACGTAAATATAGCCTCCTGGGAGAAAGCCCCATTTCAGCGCTTTTCCCAGTGCGTCGTTTTGCTAATGAGAAGCAGGAGGCGGGGAAGGGTAGAGGGTGGGGGCGGGCCATGGGGGGAGGGGGAAGGGCTTGACCAAGCTGTGCACACACATATGTAGTAAAAGTTCATTATGTCTACCTATTGAAACTATTTAAAATCGTTTTTTAAGACAAGGATTTTTTAAGATGTTACCTTGACAGTTTCAGCGATAAACTTCCACCTTCTTCAAACAGTCACCAGATGTCGAGTGGTGACGTGCCTTATCAGCTGATGTTACGCTACGGCGTAACTACCTGTCAAATTGGGCGGGACGTTCACGCCTCCGTAGCGTAACATCAGCTGATAAGGCACGTCACCACTCGACATCTGGTGACTGTTTGAAGAAGGTGGAAGTTTATCGCTGAAACTGTCAAGGTAACATCTTAAAAAATCCTTGTCTTAAAAAACGAATTTAAAGAATATGTGCACACACATACTCGCTGCTATCAGCGCCTGTAGCCACGCTGCTAAGACAAAACCCCGTTCTCCCTCGGACTCCTTTCGTAAACTCAACGTGACACAGAGAACAGAGAGTGAGAGTGTTCGGAGTGGTAGTTTACGAACGTATAATACCCTAGGCTTGAACACGCACTCCATAACCAAAGAGGATAGAAGCAGCAACTACAGCAACATATCGCTTATCCAACAGAAGACATGCGTTGCGGAGCAATAGTCAAACATAAGCTCATAAGTTACAGTCAATTTCCAGACTAAACTCAGTTTAACAGAGCATGCTGCATGCTCTTTAGTTTTGTAGCGCAGATTACCTGGCTAACTGCAGGAAGCGGTTAGCTGCACAGCTAATGTAGCCATTGCTAGGCTAACGCACCGATTTTAAAACACGGCAAAACGACCAGTTATACACTTACTTGTTCGGTGTTTGTTGTTGATGCGGCAGGGATGCTTGGTACGGACCCAGGCTTCAGTGACAGTTGATGTGCAAAACCTGCCCTGTACTGTCCCAAGTTGTGGAAACATTCATCAGTAAAATGTTTCCGACAAACATACACCGTCTTAGGTAGACTCGACGGCGTATTATTGAAGTAAATAAAATTAAGCCACTGCGTCTTCAGGGGCTCTCCCGTCGGCAGTAAAAACAGACTCTTTTCTGTGTTGTCACATCCATGTACAGTGCAATTTCCATGTTTCGCTCGCTTAGGTGATGCCATGTTGTTGTGTCCTCTATGGTCTCCTCACTACAACTGGGCGGGGCAATCCATACAGTGGGTGGGAATCCAGAGGGGGGGGCGTGGGGATCATCTCCCTTGCTGACGTAGTAAAGGGAAGAGCTTATCAACGCGCCGTTTTGACGCGCCATTCTCAAATGTTGGGCATAGTTTGGTTTACACATTATGAAATTTCTAGCCACTGGGGTGACTTAAGAAGGTCAGAGGAACTCATTTTAACGTTAAAAAACCTCAGAAAGTGAAAATTTCATGCCATGGGACCTTTAAAACTGCTATACAAATACATTGATTTGATTTGCCCTTGTTGTAGAATTTGTATCATAACCCAGTTGTAAAATTGTTTATCTATTCAGAACTAGGGACGAACTCTGCATGGTTGGTGTGTTTCTTTGTATTTTTGTACTTGGTTATATCGGGCAAAAGTGAGTTACTCGAGTCCTCTAGTCGAGTAAAAATCAGAACTCGTGCACATTTCATTTTTGGCCAAGCTCACTCTTTTGAGACACTTCTATTAAGAGTGACTGCCATGGAAGCGTGGAGATCTATTCGTTTAACAGAACCCATAGTCAAGACAGACAGAGTGACAGAAAGACGTTAAGAATAGGAGAGAAGGACAGAGAGATTGGCTTACTCTTGTTATAACACGTGGTCAGCACTCCTCTGTCAGCAGGGCTGGCGCCGATGTGCCATATCTCACCAGCATGATGCAGAAGCACATTCTTATTAATGATATTGTTCTCATCATCAAAGTCAATGATGTGGATCTGCCAGGCAGAAGAAAGGCAAATAGGAATAAGAACAAAGCTCATGTACAGTCGGAGGAAAATGTTTGTACACCCTTTGGAATTTTTTACATTTCTGCCTAAATTGGTCATAAAACATCGCCTGAACTCTCCAGCAATCTTAAGAATGAACAAACAGTGTCTGCTTGAACTAAAACCACTCAAACAATTACATGTTATCATATTTTTATTGGCCATAAGATGGAAATATTGACAGGATAGGGAGGCATAAGTAAGTACACCCTTAGCTAAGGCTCATCCAAGAGCTAATTAGACTAATTAGATGATTAAACAATTTGACTCAGGTGTGAGCCAACCTGATGTCCAATCACTGAGGTGTGTCGTAAGCTACCCACCCCACTGGAAAACCAGTTAAAAGGTGTGTTTTGATGAGAGGCATGTTCTGTGCATCATGCCTCGCTGTCTGAAGACTTAAGACACAAAATAATTGATTTGTATAAAACTAAAAAGGGTTACAAAACCATCTCTAAGACCCTTGGTGTTCATGTGTCTGCAATTAGAAAAATTGTGTATAAATGGAGACAATTTGGAACGGTTGTTACTCTGCCAAGGAGTGGCCGCCCTGCGAAGATCACTCCAAAGGCACTGCGAGTCATCATCAATGATGTAAAAAAGAATCCAAGAGTGTCCGCTGAAGACTTGAGGAAATCACTGAAACATGCAGACATCTCTGTGGACACATCTACTATAAGAAAGACACTGAACAAGAATGGGATTCATGGGAGAAGGCCACGGAGGAAGCCATTGCTGTCCAGAAAGAACATTTCTGCTCACTTGGAGTTCGCGAAAAAGCATTTGGATGCTCCTCAGTGCCACTGGAAAAACATATTGTGGTCTGATGAAACCAAAGTTGAATTGTTTGGGGGGAACACACCACATCATGTGTGGAGGAAAGTCGGTACAGCACACCATCAGCAAAACCTCATCCCCACCGTCAAGTATGGCGGCGGTAGCATCATGGTGTGGGGGTGCTTTGCTGCCTCTGGGCCTGGACAACTGGCTATAATCAATGGGAAAATGAATTCTCAAGTATATCAAGATATTTTGCAGAAAAACCTGAGGCAATCTGTCAAAAAGTTGAAACTCAAGAGAGGATGGGTTCTGCAACAGGACAATGACCCTAAACACAGAAGCAGGTCGACATTAGAATGGTTTCAGAAGAACAAAATTCACATTCTGGAATGGCCCAGTCAAAGCCCCGACCTCAATCCAACTGAGATGTTGTGGCATGACCTCAAGAAAGCCATCCATTCCAGGCATCCCAGGAATCTTGCTGAATTGCAACAGTTTTGCAAAGAGGAATGGTGCAAGATTTCTCCTGATCGTTGTGCCCGTCTAGTCTGCAACTACAGGAAACGTCTGGTTGAAGTTATTGCAGCCAGAGGAGGGTCAACCAGCTACTAAATCAAAGGGTGTACTTACTTATGCCTCCCTATCCTGTGAATAATTCCATCTTATGGCCAATAAAAATATGATAAAACGCAAATGTTTGGGTGGTTTTAGTTCAAGCAGACACTGTTTGTTCATTCTTAAGATTGCTGGAGAGTTCAGATGATGTTTTATGACCAGTTTAGGCAGAAATGTAAAAAATTCCAAAGGATGTACAAACATTTTCCTCTGACTGTAAATATATAAAGAAAGAGAGAGAGAGAGAGATTTGCTTTAATATGACAGTAATTCAAAGCTTAAGCACAGAAGATATTTTGGATTTATCCTCCTCACACACACACCCGGATACTTATCTATTCAGCTTTTTCATTTCAACTTTTTTTTTTTTTTAAACGAGTTAGATTTTAGAAATGTTATGAAAGCCATAAGACATTTACACAGAGCATTACGGTTCTTTTTTATGACTTTTTTTTTTTTTAAATAATAAGCATTTCACCTATAGCCCTGCTTCGCAAAACCATTCTTCAGTGTCATTGCTCTATAAGATCATCTGAAACATCCTCGTACAAATGACTTCTGTTAGATCAGGGACACATGAAAACATGGAACAGTTTTATTAAGGGTACTTAGAAATAAAATAATACAGTTATTAATACAACATGCTGTAATGATTACACTTAAAGGTAGACTGCCTTTCAGATTTTTCAAGTGTAGGTCATAAAAAGGATTTTTCCCCAAGACCTAATTATTTTTGTTTAGTGGACCGAAAGCTACTGAATTTGAAATCACAGACTTCCAATTTTATTTCTTTTTTTTAATAGAACAATTAATGAACTTGGAGCCATGTGGCCCTAAATTCTCCGCTATTTTTTCCTGCTTCACCATGACCCAATACAAGATACTACGTCATGCATGACGTGGTGGGCTTTCCCCGTTCGTGCAAGGCATTGTGGGATACAAATTTGAAACAGGAGAGAAAAATGGAGGACGCGAGTGTGCGAATGAAACATGAAAAACCGACTACAGTAACGGAAAGAAAGCGAGAAGAAAAGATGTTATGTTATATACGAAGGAAAGGAAACGCAGGCCCAAACTAATAAATATCGGCGCTCAGCGAGCACCTCGGTGTGATCAGCTGTTCGTTTAGCGACAGAATGATGGAACTGTCAGTGCACGCTCAAAGTTCAACCTGTAGATGGTAGTAATGCAAGACTGTGGATGCCAGCTGCTGTAAAACCCAAAAGAAGAAGAAGAAGGTAAACCTGCGCACGTGCACATGGACTTCCTCTGTCTGCTTGACTGCACGAAGCGAGTGATTTCATGCACATTATTTGCTTTAATCCCCTCAAATTAAATAACTTCCCAGCTATAGAATGGTCTGATATTTTATGAGGTATTACAGAGATAAACATGTATCACAATGACCAAATTTCAGACGGAACTAAATTTCACAGATTTTATGAAATTGAAAGGCCGTCTAGCTTTAAGCTTGGGTTTTAATAATGAGTGAAAACGCACCTGGACAGGTGAAGACTGAAAAAAAAGACCAGGTGATTGATTTTTTTCTTGTCTTTGACTGCCTAGTTTGGGTCAATTTGTGCCCATGACAGCGTTAGATTCCTGTTCTTCTCTCACACTAGTGGAACCTTCTGCTCTTGTAGCCCAATCCACCTCACAGTTTGATATTTTGTGCCTGCTGAGATGCTTTTCAGCAGACCACGGTTGTAAAGAGTGATTATTTGAGTTTTTGAAACTTCCTGTCAACTCAAACCAATCTGGCCATTTTCCCCCCTTCCTTTCTTATCAACAACATGTTTCCATCCACAGAACTGTCAGGGTTGGGTTTGGTTTTTTCCTTTTTTTTTCTTTTCGCACCATCCTGTATAAACTCTAGAGACTGTCGTGTGTGAAATTACCGGGAGATCAGCAGTTTATAAAATAGTCGAACCAGCCCATCTGGTACCAGATGGACAATCATGTCACGGTTAAAGTCACAAAGATCACATTTTTTCTCCATTCGGATGTTTGATGTGAAAATTAATTGAAGCTCTTGGCCTGTATCTGCATGATTTAATGCACTGTGGTGCGGCCACATGATTGGCTGATTAGATAACTGAATAAAACAGCGGGTGTACTGGTGTTCCTAACAAAGTTGAAGGTGAGTGTATAGAATTTAATCATTTATTTAATGTCTACAAGAATAACTTAACAAGAGAAGGAGAGATAATAATAATAATAATAATAATAATAATAATGGGGCGGCACGGTGGTGTAGTGGTTAGCGCTGTCGCCTCACAGCAAGAAGGTCCTGGGTTCGAGCCCCGGGGCCGGCGAGGGCCTTTCTGTGCGGAGTTTGCATGTTCTCCCCGTGTCCGCGTGGGTTTCCTCCGGGTGCTCCGGTTTCCCCCACAGTCCAAAGACATGCAGGTTAGGTTAACTGGTGGCTCTAAATTGACCGTAGGTGTGAATGCGAGTGTGAATGGTTGTCTGTGTCTATGTGTCAGCCCTGTGATGACCTGGCGACTTGTCCAGGGTGTACCCCGCCTTTCGCCCGTAGTCAGCTGGGATAGGCTCCAGCTTGCCTGCGACCCTGTAGAAGGATAAAGCGGCTAGAGATGATGAGATGAGATGAATAATAATAATAAAAAATTTCTCTAATAAATTCTAACACAGTTTACAGATTATTTTAAAAAGTTATTTCTGCTACAACATTAAATTACTGTTTCCAATCAGAATTTGTAATTTAAATAAATAAATAAATAAATAAATACCTGCATTATTTTAGAAGTGTATTGTGACGATTACTTTTTATCATGATTATTATATCATATTGCCCAGAACTAGTGATATGTGCATAATCATGAAATATGTACACATTATAGCATAGTTTATTCTTCAGAATTCTCAGCATTAATTAATTTCTGTTAGTGAAATAACTGATTCCACGTTTCACCCCAGCTGGTATGTAAAAATGATTCATAGCCAATAAATATCCAGAAATCAAACTTATAACACCGTGAGCATTGCTTATCAGTTTTGCGATTGTTATTCTGCACAAAGAGTAGAGTCTGCTGAAATGGCCAAGCACCAAACATGAGACAAATCAAGTAACACTGAAAACACTGGGTGGGCAGCGTGTGTACTGTGTGTGTACTGGGTGGGCAGCGTGTGTACTGTGTGTGTACTGTGTGTGTGTGTGTGTGTGTGTGTGTGTACTGGGTGGGTAGCGTGTGTACTGTGTGTGTACTGTGTGTGTGGGTAATGTGTGTAGTGCGTGTACTGTGTGTGTGTGGGTAGTGTGTTTACTGTGTGTGTGTACTGTGTGTGTGTGTGTACTGTGTGTGTGTGTGTGTGTGTACTGGGTGGGTAGCGTGTGTACTGTGTGTGTGGGTAATGTGTGTAGCGCGTGTACTGTGTGTGTGTGGGTAGTGTGTTTACTGTGTGTGTGTACTGGGTGTGTGGGTAGCGTGTTTACTGTGTGTGTGTGTGTGTGTGTGTGTGTACTGTGTGTGTGTACTGGGTGGGTAGCGTGTGTACTGTGTGTGTGTATGTACTGTGTGTATGTGTGTGTGTGTACTGGGTGAGTAGCGTGTGTACTGTGTGTGTACTGTGTGTGTGTGTGTGTGTGTGTGTGTACTGGGTGGGTAGCGTGTGTACTGTGTGTGTACTGGGTGGGTAGCGTGTGTACTGTGTGTGTGTGTGTGTGTGTGTACTGTGTGTGTGTACTGGGTGGGTAGCGTGTGTACTGTGTGTGTGTGTGTACTGGGTGGGTAGCGTGTGTACTGTGTGTGTGTACTGTGTGTGTGTGTGTGTGTGTGTGTGTGTGTGTACTGGGTGGGTAGCGTGTGTACTGTGTGTGTGTACTGTGTGTGTGTGTGTACTGGGTGGGTAGCGTGTGTACTGTATGTGTGTACTGTGTGTGTGCACTGGGTGGGTAGCGTGTGTACTGTGTGTGTGTACTGTGTGTGTGCACTGTGTGTGTGTACTGGGTGGGTAGCGTGTGTACTGTGTGTGTGTACTGGGTGGGTAGCGTGTGTACTGTGTGTGTGTGTACTGTGTGTGTGTGTGTGTGTGTGTGTGTACTGGGTGGGTAGCGTGTGTACTGTGTGTGTGTGTGTGTGTGTGTGTACTGGGTGGGTAGCGTGTGTACTGTGTGTGTGTGTGTGTGTGTGTGTGTGTGTGTACTGGGTGGGTAGCGTGTGTACTGTGTGTGTGTGTGTGTGTGTGTACTGGTTGGGTAGCGTGTGTACTGTGTGTGTACTGGGTGGGTAGCGTGTGTACTGTGTGTGTGTGTGTGTGTGTGTGTGTGTGTGTACTGGGTGGGTAGCGTGTGTACTGTGTGTGTGTGTGTGTGTGTGTGTGTGTGTGTGTGTGTGTGTGTGTATACTGGGTGGGTAGTGTGTGTACTGTGTGTGTACTGTGTGTGTACTGGGTGGGTAGCGTGTGTACTGTGTGTGTGTGTGTGTGTGTGTGTACTGGGTGGGTAGCGTGTGTACTGTGTGTGTGTGTGTGTGTGTGTGTGTACTGGGTGGGTAGCGTGTGTACTGTGTGTGTGTGTGTGTGTGTGTGTGTGTGTGTGTGTGTGTACTGGTTGGGTAGCGTGTGTACTGTGTGTGTACTGGGTGGGTAGCGTGTGTACTGTGTGTGTGTACTGTGTGTGTGTGTGTACTGTGTGTGTGTGTACTGGGTGGGGAGAGTGTGTACTGTGTGTGTGTACTGTGTGTGTGTGTGTGTGTGTGTGTGTGTGTGTGTGTACACTGGTTGGGTAGCGTGTGTACTGTGTGTGTACTGGGTGGGTAGCGTGTGTACTGTGTGTGTGTACTGTGTGTGTGTGTGTACTGTGTGTGTGTGTACTGGGTGGGGAGAGTGTGTACTGTGTGTGTGTACTGTGTGTGTGTGTGTGTGTGTGTGTGTGTGTGTACACTGGTTGGGTAGCGTGTGTACTGTGTGTGTACTGGGTGGGTAGCGTGTGTACTGTGTGTGTGTACTGTGTGTGTGTGTGTGTACTGGGTGGGTAGCGTGTGTACTGTGTGTGTGTACTGTGTGTGTGTGTGTGTGTGTGTGTGTACTGGTTGGGTAGCGTGTGTACTGTGTGTGTACTGGGTGGGTAGCGTGTGTACTGTGTGTGTGTACTGTGTGTGTGTGTGTGTACTGGGTGGGTAGCGTGTGTACTGTGTGTGTGTACTGGGTGTGTGTGTGTACTGGGTGTGTGTGTGTACTGGGTGGGGAGAGTGTGTACTGTGTGTGTGTACTGTGTGTGTGTGTACTGGGTGGGTAGCGTGTGTACTGTGTGTGTGTACTGTGTGTGTGTGTGTGTACTGGGTGGGTAGCGTGTGTACTGTGTGTGTGTACTGTGTGTGTGTGTGTGTGTGTGTGTGTGTGTGTACTGGGTGGGTAGCGTGTGTACTGTGTGTGTGTGTACTGGGTGGGTAGCGTGTGTACTGTGTGTGTGTACTGTGTGTGTGTGTGTGTACTGGGTGGGTAGCGTGTGTACTGTGTGTGTGTACTGTGTGTGTGTGTGTACTGGGTGGGTAGCGTGTGTACTGTGTGTGTGTACTGGGTGGGTAGCGTGTGTACTGTGTGTGTGTACTGTGTGTGTGTACTGCGTGTGTGTGTACTGGGTGGGTAGCGTGTGTACTGTGTGTGTGTACTGTGTGGGTAGCGTGTGTACTGTGTATGTGTACTGTGTGTGTGTGTACTGGGTGGGTAGCGTGTGTACTGTGTGTGTGTACTGTGTGTGTGTACTGCGTGTGTGTGTACTGGGTGGGTAGCGTGTGTACTGTGTGTGTGTACTGGGTGGGTAGCGTGTGTACTGTGTGTGTGTACTGTGTGTGTGTACTGGGTGGGTAGCGTGTGTACTGTGTGTGTGTACTGTGTGTATATTAGACAGAGTATTTGAGAGCATTTCTGCTGATCAAACGGCTGAACGTCAGAAAAGAAACCATTAACCTTGGGTTGGATGGCATCGGGGAAAATTATTAGGCAAAGTTATAATTTTATGGGGGCGAGCAATACAAATAAATTCCAATGACTGGACAGGATAATTGGAGGCAAAAGAAGGTCTTCTAATAGGGGCTGGCGATGAACAGTGCTCAGGTAGAAGGTCTGCACATGATTTATAGAGTTTTATCCCCGAGACGCAGAGTGAGTCATCGCTCTTGGCCACTTGGGCCTCCTTCTCCACCATATTAATTATCTGAGGAGGAGGCAAAATGGGCTCAGGTGTAAAACGGGCCTCCACTTCGGCTCCGCTCAGGAAGGGCTCTTTAGAGAAGTACACGGCAGAAACACGGCTTTGTGCAGAGCAGCAAGCTGAAGAAATGAACAGGAAGAGCAGATTAACTATAATAGACTAATGACAGCCTTCAATATATAAAGCTCACAAAGATGTGAGTGGACATCACAGGAGGCGGAGAGTGGAAATAATGTGCTGAGGCAGCGTCAGGGCCATTAATAGCACTGAAGCCTGTGTGATAAAACTCAAGGCTGATAATTAACCTGGAGTACAGTGGATGTGCCTGAGGAACTTCCAAAGAACAAAGTCTACCAAGTCTTGGCCAAGTCAGTCAGTAATAATCAAAGTGGAGCGTGGAGTACCATCGCCGTATGAAAGAAGGATGCGTTTGTTTATTCAGGATAAAAACTTGGCTCACCGATATTTAGGAATGATATTAAATTGGATTTCTTTGTATACACAAGAATAAATAAGAAATAGAGCAATAAATAGTACAAGTAAGGTCTGAAAATGGTTCGTTTTCTATATGATTATGGCCATTAAGAGCTTAAAAAAAAAAAAGCACCCTTCTCTCACTGTCTGTATTAGCAACAGCCTCAGACAAAAGTGACTCTAAGGGCCCGGTCCCAAAACACCGATAACTATAACTATACCTACAACTATGACTATACCTCTGCCTGAGTTTAGTTCCAGTCTGGAGCAGTCACATCACAACTATAATCCCGACTGTAATATCGCCTGGTCCTGTCAGTCAGGGAAATAAACGCATGCAACTTAGGAATAGTCATACAAGTTTTTTCCAAGGAGTAGCACATTATTCTGGGTCATACTGTACAGCTTGGACTTCAAAACAACCCATGTACTCACTCCGGTGGCTGATAAAACATGGATAGATCATGGACTACGGAAATATAATTCAAGAGAGCTCGGAGAGCACAATATCCCCCGCTGGCAACTGTGCCATAACTCTGGTAAAATGTGACTGAATTGAATGAAATTCAATTAAATATGCATACCACCGACATATAACAAAGAATCCTGCCAAGTTTCATGAAATTCCCCAAAAATTGTGAGAGGAGTTCATTTCAGAAGGTGAGTACTCTTCCCGGGACGGACGGACACCGCCACGGCATAATCCCCCTTTGGGCCTTTCGGCCAGTGGGGGATAAAAACTATGAAAGAAGTTGATTTCAGAAAGCAAGCACACCTTGATGAAATTGCCAAAGTACAAGTTTGTTAATAATCAAGGGCATACCTCTGGTAAAATTTGCCCAAACTACAACCCCGATTCCAAAAAAGTTGGGACAAAGTACAAATTGTAAATAAAAACGGAATGCAATGATGTGGACGTTTCAAAATTCCATATTTTATTCAGAATAGAACATAGATGACATATCAAATGTTTAAACTGAGAAAATGTATCATTTAAAGAGAAAAATTAGGTGATCTTAAATTTCATGACAACACCACATCTCAAAAATGTTGGGACAAGGCCATGTTTACCACTGTGAGACATCCCCTTTTCTCTTTACAACAGTCTGCAGTGGTCGAAATACTTTTTTCCGGTGTTCTGCAATATTGCAGAATGTCAAAATTTTGTTCTGTAATTTGGAAATATTTTCTGCAAATACACAAGCCTCCATACTACACCCTTCTCAACCTAATAATGCCTATATTTACATCATATCTAGCTTTATAACTCATAGCATTACTGTAATTCTTTATTCTCTCACTCTATTTTTAATTTCAGTCTTCACAGATCCTTCTCTGCAGCAAAGTTATCATTCCATGATCCCTCCACAGGTCTTTCATCCCCCTCGCCCTGACACTACGGGCTACTAGAACTTGAAGTATACCAACTAATTCATAAATGTACTAGTTATCACACCCACACATTATCCTTCCACACAACATACTAATATAAAGGTATCACCACAATACAAAATAGAACACAACTGTTCTTCAAGAAACAAAACATTCATTTTCATGTTACACGTCATGTTGCATTTTGTCAAGATTAAGTTTCTAGCTTGAACAATAGATTGTTACCCAAAATGTACTTCATTCACAGTGTTTGCATCTGCAACCTGTAGTTTTAAATTGAAAGCAAGGTTTCAATTCTACACTCTGTTACATCTTACGATGATGCAAAGAACTGATGCCATTACGGAATAAAACCCAACTGGCAAATGGAAAGACGTTTGGGTTCATGGTGTTCGCCTGGCTTCTAAAGTACAAGGTCATGAACTGAACTGAGAACTACTGCAGGGGCTTCACTGCTCTAAACTAACAACTGGGTACAAACTAATCATGGCAGAACTGAGAGCTACAGAACTACTGAGAGCTACAGAACTGAACCTATGAGCTTTGTCTTACAGGGCAACTGTTTTACTTTGTGCTAGTCTGCACCACAGGCAAGACAGCACTAGTAAAAAAAAAAAAATAGAACATGTACACAAAACATGTATTAGTGTAGCTTGGTATGAGAAAACAAAAGATTCAAAAGTATCTATGAATAAAAGGTAAAATACTGTTGCTGTCTTCAAAAGGGATATAATATCAGTATAATTTTGCACGATTCAACAATACAATATATACAAACCTATACAATTTACCAATATATATGTATGCAAGATAAGAACTAGTCAGCAGCGACCGTCTTCATTTTTGTCCCCCTCACGGACGCTCGATCTGTCGCTGTTGTTGTTGGAGTCACGCTGGCTGCTGGTTTTGCCGAGATACGATAAAATAGTCCTTGTTTTCTTGGCGTTTTTGTCGGACTCTTGCCCCGAAGAAACAATCCTCTTCTTGGGAGCCATGTTTGTTGTGCCGCATTGAATTCTGGGAGATGTATGGCGGAAACTGCCGAACACTGCCGAGGTAGTTGTCGGGTCCTCCCGACGGGTATTAAAAGTGACGAAATCTTACATCGGAAAATGGCAACTGCCCTTATTTGGTTGTCGTCGCCTTTCGTCGGTATTACGTAAATATTGCTCAACTTTGACCTGGAAAACGTCGTCAGGTTCACGAGGCGCAGGTTTCAGTTTATTTACAGCGCCGCCAGTTTGCTAAATTGAGAATCATTGAATCCCGAGCCTGATTTTTTAATTCTGCAAAATTGCAGGTTGTTTAATTTTTCTTCTGCAATCTTGAAAATCATTCTGCAAAATGCAGACTGGAGACGGGTATTTCGAACACTGATCTGTAAACGTCTGGGGACTGAGGAGATAAGTTGCTCAAGTTTAGGGATAGGAATGTTAACCCATTCTTGTCTAATGTAGGATTCTAGTTGCTCAACTGTCTTAGGTCTTTTTTGTCGTATCTTCCGTTTTATGATGCACCAAATGTTTTCTATGGGTGAAAGATCTGGACTGCAGGCTGGCCAGTTCAGTACCCGGACCCTTCTTCTACGTAGCCATGATGCTGTAATTGATGCAGTATGTGGTTTGGCATTGTCATGTTGGAAAATGCAAGGTCTTCCCTGAAAGAGACGTCGTCTGGATGGGAGCATATGTTGCTCTAGAGCCTGGATATACCTTTTAGCATTGATGGTGTCTTTCCAGATGTGTAAGCTGCCCATGCCACACGCACTAATGCAACCCCATACCATCAGAGATGCAGGCTTCTGAACTGAGCGCTGATAACAACTTGGGTCGTCCTTCTCCTCTTTAGTCCGAATGACACGGCGTCCCTGATTTCCATAAAGAACTTCAAATTTTGATTCGTCTGACCACAGAACAGTTTTCCACTTTGCCACAGTCCATTTTAAATGAGTCTTGGCCCAGAGAAGACGTCTGCGCTTCTGGATCATGTTTAGATACGGCTTCTTCTTTGAACTATAGAGTTTTAGCTGGCAACGGCGGATGGCACAGTGAATTGTGTTCACAGATAATGTTCTCTGGAAATATTCCTGAGCCCATTTTGTGATTTCCAATACAGAAGCATGCCTGTATGTGATGCAGTGCCGTCTAAGGGCCCGAAGATCACGGGCACCCAGTATGGTTTTCCAGCCTTGACCCTTACGCACAGAGATTCTTCCAGATTCTCTGAATCTTTTGATGATATTATGCACTGTAGATGATGATATGTTCAAACTCTTTGCAATTTTACACTGTCGAACTCCTTTCTGATATTGCTCCACTATTTGTCGGCGCAGAATTAGGGGGATTGGTGATCCTCTTCCCATCTTTACTTCTGAGAGCCGCTGCCACTCCAAGATGCTCTTTTTATACCCAGTCATGTTAATGACCTATTGCCAATTGACCTAATGAGTTGCAATTTGGTCCTCCAGCTGTTCCTTTTTTGTACCTTTAACTTTTCCAGTCTCTTATTGCCCCTGTCCCAACTTTTTAGAGATGTGTTGCTGTCATGAAATTTCAAATGAGCCAATATTTGGCATGAAATTTCAAAATGTCTCACTTTCGACATTTGATATGTTGTCTATGTTCTATTGTGAATACAATATCAGTTTTTGAGATTTGTAAATTACTGCATTCCGTTTTTATTTACAATTTGTACTTTGTCCCAAATTTTTTGGAATCAGGGTTGTAAACGAAATTTCAATGTGTGTATAACTGTCATATAACAAAGCCTTCTGCCAAGTTTGGTGAAATTCCTACACAAATTGCGAGAGGAGTTGATTTCCGAAGAACGTACACCCTCGTGAAATTGTCAAAGTACAAGTTATTTAATTAAGGGTCAAAACTCTGGTCAAATTTTCACAAACGAAATTAAATCGCAATATGCGTATTACTGTCATATAACAAGGCCTTTTGCCAAGCTTCAAGAAATTCGTCCAAAAACTGTGAGAGGAGTCGGTCAGAAGACGAGCACACCTTCATGAAATTGTCAAAGTACAAGGTTGTTAATCAAGGGCTGTAACTCTGGTAAAATGTGACCGAATTTAACGAAATTACAATATGCATATTAGCGACGTATAATCAACTCTTTTACCAAGTTTCATGAAATTCCTCCAAAAATTGTGAGAGGAGTTGATTTTATTGTCATTGCACATTACTATACTTTATGACCCTAAGCCTTCCAGAGGGAAGGGTGTCAAAAACACATTGCCTGGGGTGAGTGCAGTCAGTCCTAATTTTTGTGGCTCTGTTTCTCAGCCTGGCAGAGTAGATCTGTTCCAGGGATTGGAGAGGGGTACCAATGATTTTAGATGCAGTCCCGATGATCCGCTGCAAATCTTTCCTCTCCTCTGAGGTGCAGCTGGAGAACCACACTATGCATCCATAGCTCAGAACACTTTGTATGGTGCACTGGTAGAAGTTGGTGAGGAGCTTCTGTGAGAGCCCAGTTTTCCTCAGGGATCGCAGGAAGAACAGTCTCTGCTGGGCCTTCTTCACCACCTCTCTGGTGTTCACTCCCCATGTCAGGTCCTCTGAGAGGTGAACACCGAGGTACTTGAAGCTCCCCACCTGTTCCACCTCCTCTCCAGAGATCACCAGGCTGCCATTTGTTTTATCCAGTTGTTTTCTGAAGTCAATGACAAGCTCCTTTATTTTGTTGGTGTTGAGGAGGAAGTCATTGTTCTGACACCAAGATGTGAGGGCCTGAACTACTACTCTGTAGGCTGCCTCATCGCTGTTGGTTATCAACCCTACCCCAGCTGTGTCATTTGCAAAACTTGCATATTTGGTTCGAGTTATGAATGGGAGAACAGTCCTGTGTGAAGAGTGAGTAAAGGAGTGGACTAAGAACACAGCTTTGGGGGGTGCCAGTGTTTAAGATGGTGGTGGATGAGATGAGGTCTCCAAGTCTCACATGCTGTGGTCCGTTGGAGAGAAAGTCCTTAATCCAGCTACAGAGGTGGTGGTCCAGGCCCAGAGACAGCAGCTTGTTGACCAGCTTGCTCGGATTGACAGTGTTGAAGGCCGAGCTGAAGTCAACGAACAGTATCCTCACATAGGTGTCAGGGTTCTCCAGTTGATTCCAGAAGGAAAACACACTCATGAAATTGGCAAAGTATAATTTTGTTCATCAAGGGCTGTAACTCTGGTAAAATGCGACCAAATCTAACGAAATTACAATATGCGTATTAACGACATATACCAAACATTCCTGCCAAGTTTCGTGAAATTCCTCCAAAAATTGTGAGAGGAGTTGATTTCAGAAGGTGAGCACCCTTCCTGGGACGGACGGACGGACATCGCCACGACGAAATCCCCCTTCGGGCCTTTCAGCCAGCAGGGGATTAAAAAAAAAGGATACAAAATATGGAGTGGTTACAGATTTTAATAATTTTAATTAGCATCATGGATGCAAATAATTTACGGATTGGTGACGGATGTTTCAGTATATTACAGACTGGTTACCGATTTCATACGGATGATGCATTACGGATTTAAAAAAAAAAAGTCTAAAACAATTAAATGTTTGTACTGCTGAAATTTATAATCAAAATATCTTATCTGCATTTTTATATTTACTTTATTAATTCACGATTGATATGTCATGGAAAATCACAAAGCCGTGAATAAAAGATCTGTGCTTTGTATTATTTTTTATTTTCCGTGAATCCGTATCCCGTGACTTCATGATACAACAAGGATGTATAAAGATGCCCGGAGAAAAACAGCACATGCTCGGATGACGTCACATGTAAAACAATTACCTGATTGGTCAGATGTTTTATCGGATCAGGTCCAGGCCTGGAAAAATCGCTCCAGAAGCAATTTTACCGATACGGATAAATCCAGGCCTGGGCGAAAGGTACCGTCATCGGTCTGGTGTGAGCACCAACCATATAAACTGCAGGGGACTGATTCATTTATAGTTATCGGTATTGTAGGACCGGGCCTTAACTCAGGTTGATGGAAGTGTATGCTTTTTTCCCCCTGCTTCATTATGGACAGTTCTTTCTTTCCTTGGATCAAGAGAGTCTGCTAAATGGCTTTTATTGGCTCACGCCTGCATAAATTTGGACATCATAAAGAGCAATAAACTGTAATAAATGAAACAAAGTCAGTATTTGGCGTGAGACGACCCTTTGCTTTAAAAAAAAAAAGTAGTCTCAAGTACATTGAGTGCAGTTTTATAAAGAAATGAGCTGTAGGTTTTACTGAGCATCTTACAGAACCAGCCACAGTGACGCAGTCTGGAAACGTTAACTGTCGGACTTTAAAATAAACCAGAACATCAAGGACGTCGTCGCTCATCTGGCCTGCCATCAAAACAACCACAACGACCAAAACATCAAACCGAACTGAAATGTGACGATGTGAGAGAGGACCAACATCCGCGACAAACTGTTTACAACAGGAAAATCAACAAAGGACTACATTTTGTTGCCCGAGGGAAGATCGACCCAAAACAAATGACAAATGAGAGAGGAGATACAATTCGAGTTAGAAGAAAATTTGAGAAATTGACCTAATTACTAATTTGTTCACAAAAAACTGACAATACAACGACCAAGTTTTTGCGCAGAAGGTTGATTTCTTTCAAACGAAACAATCAGAAGTGAAAACCATTTAACTGAAAATAAACAAACAAAGTTGTAAACAAACTGTGTACAACAAGAAAATCAACAAACAAACAAACAAACGAGTTTTGTTCCTCAAGAGAAGATCGACCCTAAACATCGATCGGAACTGGAATCGGATGACAAATCAGAGAGGAGATACAAATCTAGTGAGGGGCCTGGAAAATTCATTAATTTGGCCCAATTACGACCTCGTTAGCAAAAAAAACCTGACAAAACAATGACCAAGTTTTGTGCGGAGTGATGAGTTCTTTCAAACAAAACAATCGGAACATTCAATTTAACTGAATTGTGGACAACAGACGCCACGCCATGCCAGCAGCTCATCGGCCTTATGGTCAGATGAGCTAATAAGGCACTTAAAGCTAGACTGCCTTTCAGATTTTTCAAGTGTAGGTCATGAAAAAAATTTTCCCCAACACCCGATTAGTTTTGTTTCGTGGACCAAAAACCACTGAATTTGAATCACAGACTTCCAATTTTATTCATTTTTTAAAAAACATAATTAATGAATTTAAGGCCACATGGCCCTAAATTCTTGGTTATTTTTTCCTGCTTCACCATGACCCAATTCAAGATACTAGCTATGTCATGCATCATGGTGGTGGTGGTGGGCTTTCCCCGTTCACACAAGGCATTGTGGGATACTAATTTGAAACAGGAGAGAAAATTGGAGGACGTGAGCGTGCGAATGAAACGTGAAAGACCAACTACAGTAACGGAAAGCGAGAGGAAGGAAAGACGTTATGTTCTACGCGAAGGAAAGGAAACGCAGGACCAAACTAATAAATATCGGCGCTCAGCAAGCACCTCGGTGTGATCAGCTGTTCGTTTAGCGACAGAATGATGAAACTGTCAGTGCACGCTCAAAGGTAAACCTGTAGATGGCAGTAATGCAACACTGTGGATGCCAGCTGCCGTAAAACCCAAAAGAAGGTAAACCTACGGATGCGCACACACATGGACTTCCTCTGTCTGCTTGACTGCGCGAAGCGAGAGATTTCATGCACATTATGTGCTTTAATCCCTTCAAATTAAATAACTTCCCAGCTGCGGAATGGCCGGATATCTTTTTTTGAGATATTACAGAAATAAACATCTATCACAATGACCACATTTCAGAGGGAACTAAATTTCACCGATTTTATGAAATCGAAAGGCCGTCTAGCTTCAAGAAGGAACAAGAGAGGTACTAATCAGTTGAAAATGGATTTTTAATGTCACACCAGCTCCATGTTATTCCGAGTAATGATGTCCTCGTGATGACCCTGATACTTTTAAAAGAGAGGATTGTGACAAATGTTGGACAGAAATGTCACGAACGCTTGTCTCCGTAAGTGTAATTAATGAATATGTTAATTTATCACGCAGACTGCAGTGTACAGTGTAGCTTTTTCCACCTAACAATTAAAACGTTTCTAAATGGACCATGTCACGGGGACACACACACAAAAAAAGTGTAAAATAGTTAATTTAAATGCAATAAACAGGCAACAGAAAGGGTCAGGCTGCACAACACATGCATTCAAAATCACTTTTTCCTTTGCCTTGCTCTTATGGACGCATGCATGAAAGCATCTTCACTCACACACACACACACACACACACACACACACACACACACACACACACACACACACACACACCCTCTGGTCGGCATTTTTCGGCTTTTCCAAAAAGCTTTTTGAGATGAATGTGTCCACAGGAGAGCTGTAATTGGCACTAGCAGGTAAATGAGATTGAGAGTGCTGCTCTCTGAACCCGAGGCGGGATATGATGGAATGGCTGGACGCAAGCTGAGGGATTTCGGGAGCGGATCAGAGGGAGAACAAAGTGAAGGCAGAATTTTTAAAACCTTTCAAAATTCTTTTGATTCATCAACCCAACAAACAGTGGCGTATTGAGGAATTATTTCATTTACATTCCTGCATGGAAAAGCACTCTTTCAGAAATATAAAAAAAATAAACCTGTATAATCATTTAGTCAGAATGTAAAAGGCTTTTCTGTGTATACCGAGTTCTCCACGCAGAATTTAGTTCTCTATGCACAATATACAGGGTTAGTCAAAATTATGTCAACACTGAAATGGCAGAAACCAATCGGATCTGGAGTCGAAGTTCATCAACGGCGTACTGCTGCACCATATGTAAGCAGACGTCTGACGTCACTGTTTATCGCAAAAAAAGTCGGGTTTTCCAATTACACCAGCAGCGGTCATGGCGCACCACACATTCAGAAGAAAAATAATCCATTAATGTGAACATAATTTTGACTAACCTTGTAGTTTGACCAACTAGAGAGTGATTACACTAATGTCTATTGCTGCCAAGGTCTACAATAAGATACTGTTGATGAGAATTATGCCGCATTTCCACTACCAACGTGGCTGAGCTGGGCTGAGCCGTGCCATGCTGAGTTGGGCTGAGTCGAGCTGAGCGGGGCTGTTGGAGTTGCATTTCGACTACAACCGCGCTGAACCGTGCTGGCTGGAAGTGGGTGGACACATTGGGTGGAGTTAGTGAAAGTGGGTGGACGTCACGTGATGTTGTTAGGCGGCGCAAACAGTGACATCAGTGATCTTTTAAGCGGTAGTCTCACGACCCGGAGAGTAAACAATAAACATGGAGGACATGGAGTCGTTAGTGTTGCTGGTCTTGGTGCTGTGGCTTGTTGTCACCGACAACGCCAACAGATACTGGCAAGAGCGTATAGATGAGGCGAGGCGCATAAGGCTTCAGAAATTCTCGTAATTCGTAATTCTTCTTCTTCCGGGTTTACGGTGTTTACAGATCCCAGCGTGCTCGCGGGGCGTGTGTGGGCATGTGAGGACACTCCTCCTCACTAATCAGTGCGCAGGGGAGTGTCTCCTCACGCCCCCAGCCCCACTCGGCTCGGTTTGGCTCGCTTCAGCCCCACTCCAAAACGGTGCGAGTTTTGGGTGCTAAGCAGGGCTGAAGCGAGCTGAGTCGTGCTGCTCTGAGATAGTCGAAACGCGAGCCGTGTCGGGCTGAAGTGAGCTGAAAAAGGGTAGTGGAAAAGGGCCATAAGACGCCTTGTTTTTTCCGCGGTCTGGTTACCATCAAATCCTGCGCTCTGATTGGCTGGCGAGCGGGTCCGTATCCTACGATACGAACCCCAGTTACGGACCTCTGGCGATTCGCTCGTTCACAACAACAAACAACGTCGTAGCAATTTTTGTCAACGTTTATTTTCACATTTCTCAGGAGAATAGCATTGATTTTACATCATGGATAGCGATAACGACAGTGTTCACAGCGAAAGCGAGTTTTGCTACCCTGAGGAAGAAGAAACAAAAGAAAACATTTCAGGAGAAAGCTAAAAACCTCTAACTGCTGCCAACACCGAGCAAAAATGTGGCTGAATCCTGAATGACTCCTATTTGTATAAATAGGGGACTACATAGGAAGCAAAATGTAGTTTTTTTCCTGCCATGGAAGTGCACTTGTATAACGAGGAGGAAGCCATTTGCATTACAGCCGTGAATGAGGATTCAAAATAGCATTAATTTTACAGCATGGATAGTGATAACAACAGTGTTCACAGCAAAAGCGAGTTTTACTACCCTGAGGAAGAAGAAATAAAAGAAAACATTTCAGGAGAAAGCTAAAAACCTGTAATTTGCTAACGCCGAGCAAAAACATGGCTGAATCCTGAATGACTCCGATTTGTATAAATAGGGGACTACATAGGCGGCAAAATGTAGTTTTTTTCCTGCCATGGAAGTGCACTTGTATACCGAGGAGGAAGCAATTTGCATTACAGCCGTGAATGAGGATTCAAAATGGCGGCTCGGCTCGGTTTTCCCTTTCGGGCGCTCTTGTTTTCTGTTAGAATTTGGTAAAGAAAAAAATAAATATATTATTTACCAGCTTAAGGTTGGTCCGTATGGTGAAATACCGTGACCTCGGCCTTGAATACTGACCTCGGCCCAGAGGGCCTCGCTCAGTACTTTCAAGACCTCGGTCACGGTATTTCACCATACGGACCTCCCAGCTGGTAAATAACATTTTATATATGGATCCGCTACTAAGGAAAAACCAGGCTGGTTTCTGCCCAGGCAGAAGTTGCGCTCAGCAAATCCACACCCTGCAAAGGATCATAGAAGCCTTTGGAACCTACCAACTTCCAATGACCGTCACTTTTATTGACTTCAAAAAGGCATTTGATTCAATCAACAGACGCGTCATGTTCTCCATTCTACGCCACTATGGCATCCCAGAGGCCATCGTCAAAGCCATCAGTGCACTCTACACCAACTCCAAGAGTGCCGTCATGGTGGATAGGAACATCTCTGACCCGTTTCAGGTTACAACCGGGGTACTGCAAGGAGATGTTCTTGCCCCGTTCTTATTCATTGCTGTTATTGACTTCTTAACGAAGAAATCTACTTTACTAATCAACGGAGAACACCGACTCTGGCGTAGTTACCCATCCTCGTCAATCTAGGACACGCCCTGCCAAAATCCTAAACGATCTAGATTTCGCTGATGACATCGCCTTGCTTGGGTCATCCATACCTAGGGCACAGGCACAACTTTCCAAATTAGCAGCTGAAGCAAAACAACTAGGTCTCGTCATCAGTGTTCCCAAGACCGAGTACATGACCATCAACTGCAACCCACAGCCACTTCTGGAAGTATATGGACATCCAATAAACCATGTATCCAACTTTAAATACCTGGGATCCATGATAGCATCTAGTAAACAGTGACCTAACCAGGCGAAAGGCGCTAGCATGGACTGCTTTCTGGAAAATAGAAAAAGATCTGGAGAAGCCCATTGGAACTAAAATCAAACTTTTCAACACCACCTGTGTGACAGTGCTTCTGTATGGATGTGAATCCTGGGTACTATCAGTCAACATGGAAAACAAGATAAATGCATTTGTCAATTCTTGCTATGGAATCATGCTTAACATCAAACGCTTTGACTGCGTGAGCAATGCTCAGAGCTACAAAATGACAAACACCCAGCCCCTCATCAACACTGTATGGCAGCGTCAGCTACGTTTCCTTGGACACGCCCTTAGGATGCCAGAAGAAGAACTATGCAGGAGGTACGCCCTATACGTATGTTTCAGCCCATGGCAAAAGGCATCCAGGTCGACAGAGGACAAGCCATCTGAAATTGTTTGGGGACACAGACGGCGATTTGCACCCTGATGCAACTGCTGCGTTGGCTGCAGATCGAAGGCAATAAATGGGACTCGTGGTCGCCTGCAAGAAAAATGCAGCCGAAGGATGATGATTATGATGACAGAGTTCTCCATTGACGCCAGTATAAATTTTCTCCAAACACACTGCCTATGTTTCAACAATCATATATACACTCGCTGTTTCACATCTCAATCATTAGACAGCTACAATGTCATATCCACATCCTCGGTTATTAAAATCCAATGCTCGCACTCAGTTTTGTCGGTTTCCATTTGCTCGTTGGAAAGATGTGAAACGAAAGCAGCAACTTTGTGAGTTTGATCGGGATCTCTGACCTTTTACGTTAGTCAATCAAATGTCCATTAATGTGATAAGTGTAAATTAGAGAGCTTTGTTAATGTAAGAAAATGAACACAAAACACATTCTGAAAAGCATTTCCCTGGAGAAAATCGTAAGGTTTAAATTGTGGTTGAAAAAAAAAAAAAACCAGCCCTTGGGGAACAAATTTACCTCAGACAGATTAAAACTCTGAAACTATTATCAAGGGCGTATTCTGAAAAAACAAGATAATCTGTGAGCTACTGCTCGCTTACATATCCCCCGCTCATATCAGAACGCAAGCAATCGAAGGAATAGGACACTTATTACGAATGTTGACTCCAACAAATAATTAACCCTGAAACGAGTAAGTAAAGAGCCGTGTCTCTCCCCAGGGGTTTCAAATAGCATCCTGGGAAACTGTCATTCTGAAATAGCGTTCTGCTTCTTGAAAGAGTGTCAAAATCCAACCTATAGGTTTTGTCAATACATTCAGTTGGTAAACAGGAAGTCTATGTGCGACAGACCTGAAAATGCTATACATGGTATAGAACCCCAAGCTAAAGCTCGGTACCAAATATCAAGCAGTTGTGATTTGTAGTTGCTGAGAAAAGTGTTACGAAAATTGTGTAAATCCACGCTATACATTTCGTAAATACATTCAGTCAGTAAACAGGAAGTTGATGTGCGACAGACCTGAAAACGGTACACACGGTATAGAACCCTAAGCTGAAGTTCGGTACCAAAGATCAAGCAGTTCTGGTTTGTAGTTGCTGAGAAAAGTGTTGCAAAAATTTTGTAAATCCACCCAATATGTTTCGTAAATACATTCAGTTGGTAAATAGGAAGTCGATGTGCAACTGATGTGAAAACGGTATACACGGTACAGAACCCCATATACTATATTCTAATACTTGGTTGAAAACCCTTTGTTGGCAATGACTGCCTGAAGTCTTGAACTCATGGACATCACCAGACGCTGTGTTTCCTCCTTTTTAATGCTCTGCCAGGCCTTTACTGCAGCGGTTTACAGTTGCTGTTTGTTTGTGGGCCTTTCTGTCTGAAGTTTAGTCTTTAACAAGTGAAATGCATGCTCAATTGGGTTGAGATCAGGTGACTGACTTGGCCATTCAAGAATATTCCACTTCTTTGCTTTAATAAACTCCTGGGTTGCTTTGGCTTTATGTTTTGGGTCATTGTCCATCTGTATTATGAAACGCCGACCAATCAGTTTGGCTGGATTTGAGCACACAGTATGTCTCTGAATACCTCAGAATTCATCCGGCTGCTTCTGTCCTGTGTCACATCATCAATAAACACTAGTGACCCAGTGCCACTGGCAGCCATGCATGCCCAAGCCATCACACTGCCTCCGCCGTGTTTTACAGATGATGTGGTATGCTTTGGATCATGAGCTGTACCACGCCTTCGCCATACTTTTTTCTTTCCATCATTCTGGTAGAAATTGATCTTGGTTTCATCTGTCCAAAGAATGTTCTTCTAGAACTGTGCTGGCTTTTTTAGATGCTTTTTAGCAAAGTCCAATCAGGCCTTTTTATTCTTGAGGCTTATGAGTGGCTTGCACCGTGCAGTGAACCCTCTGTATTTACTTTCATGCAGTCTTCTCTTTATGGTAGATTTGGATATTGATATGCCTACCTCCTGGAGAGTGTTGTTCACTTGGTTGGCTGTTGTGAAGGGGTTTCTCTTCACCATGGAAATTATTCTGCGATCGTCCACCACTGTTGACTTCTGTTGGTGTCCAGGTCTTTTTGCATTGATGAGTTCACCAGGGCTTTCTTTCTTTCTTTCTCAGGATGTACCAAACTGTAGATTTTGCCACTCCTAATATTGTAGCAATTTCTCAGATGGGTTTTTTTCTGTTTTCGCAGCTTAAGGATGGCTTGTTTCACCTGCATGGAGAGCTCCTTTGACTGCATGTTTTCTTCACAGCAAAATCTTCCAAATGCAAGCACCACACCTCAAATCAACTCCAGGCCTTTTATCTGCTTAATTGAGAACGACATAACGAAGGAATTGCCCGCACCTGCTCATGAAATAGCCTTTGAGTCAATTGTCCAATTACTTTTGGTCCCTTTAAAAACAGGGTGGCACATGTTAAGGAGCTGAAACTCCTAAACCCTTCATCCAATTTTAATGTGCATACCCTCAAATGAAAGCTGAAAGTCTGGAATTTATGTCCATGTCCATTATATAATTATAACTTGAATATGTTTCAGTAAACAGGTAAAAAAACAAAATTTGTGTCAGTGTCCAAATATATATGGACCTAACTATACATGTACAATTCAACTACTCACCTGATTATCAAATTTGAACGACTGTGTGCCCACGAGAAACCTTATGGCATCGGTTTCAGCCGTCTGAGCGGTCAAAGCACGGCACTAAACCACAACGAGAGAAAATAAGTGCATCAATTAGTGGATATTTATGGTGAGATTTAAAAAAAAAAAAAAAGCATAGAGAAGTTGGAAAATGTCAAATATGGAGAGCAAGAAAAGCACCGAGTTGGTTATTTTGTTTAATGCAACACAGATCAATTTACAAATGGATGAGAAGTTCGATACAGCAATAAATAGTAATTACAGACAAATAATCTATGTATAAAAATATTATAATTCTGAATTAAACAATTTAGGCTTTTCTTGTCATATTTCCTCAATCTAGAGATGTTTATTTCTGACGCAAGGTCTGTTAAAATTCTGAAATATTAATTTTGGGGAATGTGAAACAAAATGTGTGTAATATGTATATAATATTTATTCATCCATCATCTATATTTACTACTTATCTGACTAAGGGTCACGGATGAGCTGAAGTCAATCCCAGCTGACTTTGCATGTACCCCATGTACACCTGAGACAAGTTGCCAGTCTGTTGCAGGACTAACACACAGACAACCATTCACACTCACGTTCACAACTATGGGCCATTTAGAGTCGCCAGTGTGGTGATTTTATATCCTTAATAATGTAACCATGCACACATGCCTTGATGTCATCATGTAAACAATAATTTGGTTTATGATGATTGTATTTTGATTCATATGTCATCACACACATACACTGATTTAATCTTATGCTGATTACAATGGTGCTTGAAAGTTTGTGAACCCTTTAGAATTTTCTATATTTCTGCATAAATATGACCGAAAACATCATCAGATTTTCACACAAGTCCTAAAGGTAGATAAAGAGAACCCAGTTACACAAATGAGACAAAAAATATTATACATGGTCATTTATTTATTGAGGAAAATGATCCAATATTACATATCGGTGAGTGGCAAAAGTATGTGAACCTCTAGGATTAGCAGTTAATTTGAAGGTGAAATTAGAGTCAGGTGTTTTCAATCAATGGGATGACAATCAGGTGTGAGTGGGCACGCTGTTTTATTTAAAGAACAGGGATCTATCAAAGTCTGATCTTCACAACACATGTTTGTGGAAGTGTATCATGGCACGAACAAAGGAGATTTCTGAGGACCTCAGAAAAAGTGTTGTTGATGCTCATCAGGCTGGAAAAGGTTATGAAACCATCTCTAAAGAGTTTGGACTCCACCAATCCACAGTCAGACAGATTGTGTACAAATGGAGGAAATTCAAGACCATTGTTACCCTCCCCAGGAGTGGTCGACCAACAAAGATCACTCCAAGAGCAAGACGTGTAATAGTCAGTGAGGTCACAAAGGACCCCAGGGGAACTTCTAAGCAACTGAAGGCCTCTCTCACATTGGCTAATGTTAATGTTCATGAGTCCACCATCAGGAGAACACTGAACAACAATGGTGTGCATGGAAGGGTTGCAAGGAGAAAGCCACTGCTCTCCATAAAGAACACTGCTGCTCGTCTGCAGTTTGCTAAAGATCACATGGACAAGCCAGAAGGCTATTGGAAAAATGTTTTGTGGACAGATGAGAACAAAATAGAACTTTTTGGTTTAAATGAGAAGCGTTACGTTTGGAGAAAGGAAAATACTGCATTCCAGCATAAGAACCTTATCCCATCTGTGAAACATGGTGGTATTACGGTTTGGGCCTGTTTTGCTGCATCTGGGCCAGGACGGCTTGCCATCATTGATGGAACAATGAATTCTGAATTATACCAGCGAATCCTAAAGGAAAATGTCAGGACATCTGTCCATGAACTGAATCTCAAGAGAAGGTGGGTCATGCAGCAAGACAACAACCCTAAGCACACAAGTCGTTCTACCAAAGAATGGTTAAAGAAGAATAAAGTTAATGTTTTGGAATGGCCAAGTCAAAGTCCTGACCTTTATCCAATTGAAATGTTGTGGAAGGACCTGAAGCGAGCAGTTCATGTGAGGAAACCCACCAACATCCCAGAGTTGAAGCTGTTCTGTACGGAGGAACGGGCTAAAATTCCTCCAAGCCGGTGTGCAGGACTGATCAACAGTTACCGCAAACGTTTAGTTGCAGTTATTGCTGCACAAGGGGGTCACACCAGATACTGAAAGCAAAGGTTCACATACTTTTGCCACTCACAGATATGTAATATTGGATCATTTTCCTCAAGAAATAAATGACCAAGTATAATGTTTTTGTCTCATTTGTTTAACTGGGTTCTCTTTATCTACTTTTAGGACTTGTGTGAAAATCTGATCATGTTTTAGGTCATATTTATGCAGAAATATAGAAAATTCTAAACAATTCACAAACTTTCAAGCACCACTGTATATATTAAAACAAAGCATGTTGATTTTCGGGAAACAATAAATGAAGTATTATCCTAACTCCAGCACCTGCAGTGTTATCATATGCTGTAATGAGTGAGCCAAGGCCATGTTGAATTTAGCAATTGTTTATTCTGGAGTTTTGCATGCTAATGTAATACATTTTATCAAGTTATTCTGAATCGGGTATTGTTACAACACAAATCCGACAGCTGCAATGTGCATAATTTTTTTAATCTGATGTTGTGGTAGACGGGCCAAGGCCACAACACGATTGTACCCTATCGAGTGTTGTGCTCGTTTGCATCTGCAACCTGTATCTTTCTTTATTTTGTACCAATTGGCTCCAGTCATCTTGAAGCATGTATTGTCAGCTCCGAATGCTATGTTGTTCACGACGTATCACTTCTTATCACGTTTTGATTCTTCCTGAATGAACCGTTCATACTGGAAAATTTGGCTCGGTTGATCCAAAATACGAGAAGCGTAAGATGTACTGCCCAGTAGAAAATGTTGAAGTGGTATGACATGACATGTTAACCAATGAGATTATTTGTATACACTTTTTTTTTTTTTTTGGAAGCTGTATAAAATGAGAACTTTGTGATTTTGAGTCGGTTCACTCTGCAGATCTCGGACTTGAACTCGGCTTTTATTAATTGATTTAATAAAAGTGTAAACTTTTCTGCAACCTCTTTGACTTTTGCTTGGGAGAGTTAAGTTTTGAGAGTTTCCATGACACCAGTTGACCTCATCTACATGTCTTTGAACTGTAGGAGGAAACTCACGCAGTCACGAGGCGAACATGCAAACTCCGCACAGAAAGGCCCCCGTCGACCGGCAAGTTCAAACCCAGAACCTTCTTGCTGTGAGGTGACAGAGCTATCCACTGCACCACCGTGACGCCCTATTTACTATTTACTCATTAAAAGCATAATATTCCCATTGTACCCAATATTCTTCTTCTCTCTCCAATCCAAGTGTGGGACCGGCACTAAGTATACACTGGCCTGCGTAACCCCAGTGGCTGAGTATTTTACCCAATCTGCATGTCTTTAAACTGTGTGAGGAAACCCACACAGACACGTGGACAACATGCAAACTCCACACAGAAAGGCCCCCATCGGTAGTAAGGTTCGAACCCGGAACCTTCTAACTGTGAGGTGACAGTGCTAACCACGACACCACCGTGCTGCCCTATGTACTCAATATTCAAATTCCCAAATATATAGCGTCATATAACTTTACATTAAAGTGCATATCACAGGTAAATTCAGGAGCAAGATCTATGTAATTCTCCTATTTTATATTAAACTTTGGGCAAATATCTGTCGCATTTTGCATTTTGTGCAATTTTTTTTTTACCTTGCGCAATACCAGAAAAATTCAGTTGAAATCAAGCCATTTGAGGCGAATTGGTCCGCCTCTGAAAAAACTTGCCATTTGGACTTCCCGGCAAACATTGATTTTCGTGACTTCACGTGCGGGACGCCTCCCTCTGACTCCTACGTCAGCGCTGGTTTGTTTATGAGAAAACGACCTGGTGGTTTTCTGCAAATTTCTTTAACGTTATTGCGTAATTATTAAAATGGTTAACAGATGTATCGTAGGAGGGTGTAGCAACACCGATCTTGATAGGCTCAGTACTCATTGTTTTCCAAAAGACCGGACAATGAGAGAGAAATGGGAGCGCTTCGTGCGAGGCACACCCAGAAGCCGAGGACCAAAGCAGAGCCGAGAAAAAGACCAAGAAAATCGGCAATTCACAAGTTGACTGTTGCCAGGGTAAGAAATAATTCTGACATCTCATTATATTCTTCATCCAAACGTGAAGTAACATTGTGCCCAGGTGACAATTCCATATTTCAATGCAAAATTGCTCGCTGCTAAACTTGGTCTACACAGGCTGTGCACTGAAACCGTACAAGCTCGCGCAGCCTGCTGGCGCTTCCGCAGGTAACATCACGAATCTGGCTCCAGACTCCCTTGGGATCTTTCCAGACGCGTTTTATTTTTTTCTGCCGTAGACAGACGGCCTTGTGCAAAATTACCTTTCTGGACGAGTGTGTAAAGGGACATACTTTCATATAAAAAAAACGAAATTGGTCCAGGAATAGGGGTAGCACAGTGGTGTAGTGGTTAGCGCTGTCGCCTCACAGCAAGAAGGTCCGGGTTCGAGCCCCGTGGCCGGCGAGGGCCTTTCTGTGCGGAGTTTGCATGTTCTCCCCGTGTCCGCGTGGGTTTCCTCCGGGCGCTCCGGTTCCCCCCACAGTCCAAAGACATGCAGGTTAGGTTAACTGGTGACTCTAAATTGAGCGTAGGTGTGAATGTGAGTGTGAATGGTTGTCTGTGTCTATGTGTCAGCCCTGTGATGACCTGGCGACTTGTCCAGGGTGTACCCCGCCTTTCGCCCGTAGTCAGCTGGGATAGGCTCCAGCTTGCCTGCGACCCTGTAGAACAGGATAAAGTGGCTAGAGATAATGAGATGAGATGGTCCAGGAATGTGATTTGATCTATAAAATGATGATGTATCTTCTCACGGCACTGCAGCTAAAATTGCTTTTCTGGGTTTTGTATCTTCGAATGAACTCTGGCTTTATTTGAGATGTAAAATTTGGAGGGTTTTTTAAAAAAAAGCCATGCTTTCTTTGCACTTCCTGGAATAAACACAATAAATATATTCGAAAAGAATTTTCCTCTGGGGTAACCAGTGCTGTCAAAGGTGTTTTCTTGAATGAAATATCATGCAAACATATTCCACGAAAAACTAATGTTGCTTCACATCATGGCTTAAAGACAAATTACACTTTATTAGCTGAATAATTCCATTAGATATGTCTTTCTTTCTTTCTTTCTCTCTCTCTCCTGACATGGACAATAAGAGCAAACCAACATCATGACATTTTTATGCTTCTTTCCATCATCATTCATATCACTGTATTAAACAGGCAGTAGAACATAGACATCATCTATAAACATTACGTCACTGTGCATGCAGGTAAACAAATACAAATCAGATATAAACCAAAAATACACGTTTAAATGCTATACCTGAAACTCAAGGCCATAAATAACCGGCGCATCATCCTCCATGATCCCCAAAACCCTTCTTCTACTTCTACACTACACCTTGTTTACAATTTGCTTGTTTATCTGCTTACAAATCATTTAATATTTCCCATAATTTAAAGCTGCTTTTCCTATCAAGCCTACCTTTCTACCGATTTCCGCGTTAGGAAAATCGAGTACGTAAATTGCGCACGAAAAACTTGCGTATCAGTAGGCTCTCTGAATCGAATGTTTTCACGTTGCGCTCCGTAATTCTTTCCAGAATACCAATCCGGTGTAAGATTTGATCCTTCTCGGATGCCGTAAAGCCTGTTCGTTTAGTGATTTGGCGCAGGCTTATTCTAGTCGTCTGTGTGCGCATGCGCAGTGCGAATAAGCTCGGTTTACGACAGCTAGATGTGAAGGTAAGGGTTTTGTTTTTGTAATATTACATTTCAGGCGCTTAAATGTTTAAAAGTGGATATGTATAATAATGTAAGTGACTTCAGTGGGGTTGGTTTATTTTGAGGAGAAGAAATTTCGCTTTAAAAAGATAAAGTCAGCGAGATTATCTAGTTAGCCGGCTATCTAGCTTGTTGCTAGGACTGAAATACAAATGGACGTGTTCTGAATGACTTGTCAAAGTGCACAGTGTAGGGGATGACATAATGTTGGTTGCAGCCTACTTAGTGCACTTTGTGTGTAATACAGAGGGATTTGTTATGCAGCCGAGCTAGATATTTAGCCACTGTATGTATGTAACTGGCAGTTAGTTAGCCTAGCTCGGCTGTAGCCCAAATATCTCTTTCATGTTTAATAAAACTTATTTAAATGCATTTCAATGGTCCGTTCTAATCTCCTTAAGTAAAAAAAATATATAAAAAAAGTCGCACTAATATTTAATTGGACTGCCTTTAGGTTTGTTGATGGTGCACAGACACAGTGGTTTTGTTTCACCAAACTGCTGCAACCTCACAACATTTATTTCCATCCAGAGGTGTTTTTTTGTCTTTTTCTTTTTCTCTCTCCTCCACTGAGATCTTGTCTCGACGTCAGGAGACTCGAACCACTCCATAAAGTCTTCTTCTCCATCACATCCCAAATACTTCCAATGGGGTTAAAGTGCATATCCTGGACCACTTTAGTGTTTTTTTTATATGAAAGAATGTCCCTTTACACACTCATCCAGAAGGGTAATTTTGCACAAGGCCATCTGTCTACAGCAGAAAAAAATAAAATGACAAAACGCGTCTGGAAAAATCCCAAGGGAGTCTGGAGCCAGATTCGTGACGTCATGTGCGGAAGCGCCAGCAGGCTGCGCGAGCTTTGCACGGTTTCAGTGCACAGCCTGTGTACACCAAGTTTGGCAGCGAGCAATTTTGCGTTGAAATATGGAATTGTTGCCTGAGCTTTTAAACCCATGGATTCATGTATCAATGCTCATCTATCTATTGTTACATAAATTAATTTTTTCAAATTACTATTTTTTTTTTCGCGGTGCGGTTTCCATCAAATCCTACGCTCTGATTGGCTGGCGAGTGGGTCCGTATCCTACGGTACAACCAACATCGTAGAATTTTTTTTTTTGTCAACTTTTTTTTTTAATAAGATTTATCAAGGGCGGCACAGCGGTGTAGTGGTTAGCGCTGTCGCCTCACAGCAAGAAGGTCCGGGTTCGAGCCCCGTGGCCGGTGAAGGCCTTTCTGTGCGGAGTTTGCATGTTCTCCCCGTGTCCGCGTGGGTTTCCTCCGGGTGCTCCGGTTTCCCCCACAGTCCAAAGACATGCAGGTTAGGTTAACTGGTGACTCTAAATTGACCGTAGGTGTGAATGTGAGTGTGAATGGTTGTGTGTCTATTGCCGCTTTTCCACTACCAACGCGGCTGAGTCGGGCTGAGCCGTGCCGTGCTGAGTCGGGCTGAGTCGAGCTGAGTGGGGCTATTGGAGTTGCATTTCGACTACAACCGCGCTGAACCGTGCTGGCTGGAAGTGGGTGGACACATTGGGTGGAGTTAGCGAAAGTGGGTGGACGTCAGGTGATATCGTTAAGCGGCGCAAACAGTGACATCAGTGATCTTTTAAGCGGTAGTCTCACGACCCGGAGAGTAAACAATAAACATGGAGGACATGGAGTCGTTAGTGTTGTTGGTCTTGGTGCTGTGGCTTGTTGTCGCCAACAATGCCAACAGATACTGGCAAGAGCGTATAGATGAGGCAAGGCGCATAAGGCTTCAGAAATTTTCGTAATTCTTCTTCTTCCGGGTTTACGGTGTTTACAGATCCCAGTGTGCTCGTGGGGCGTGTGTGGGCGTGTGGGGACACTCCTCCTCACCAGTCAGTGCACAGGGGAGTGTCTGCTCACGCCCCCAGCCCCACTCGGCTCGGTTTGGCTCGCTTCAGCCCTACTCCAAAACCGTGCGAGTTTTGGGGGCTGAGCAGGGCTGAAGCGAGCTGAGTCATGCTGTTCTTAGATAGTCGAAGCGCGAGCCATGTCGGGCTGAAGTGAGCTGAAAAAGGGTAGTGGGAAAGGGCCATATGTGTCAGCCCTGTGATGACCTGGCGACTTGTCCAGGGTGTACCCCACCTCTCGCCCGTAGTCAGCTGGGATAGGCTCCAGCTTGCCTGCGACCCTGTAGAACAGGATAAAGTGGCTAGAGATAATGAGATGAGATGGTCCAGGAATGTGACTTGATCTATAAAATGATGTATCGACTCACGGCACTGCAGCTAAAATTGCTTTTCTGGATTTTTCTTGGGCTTTGTATCTTCGAATGTATCTTCATTTTGTATCTTCAATTCATATTTATGTGAGTGGGCGGCACGGTGGTGTAGTGGTTAGCACAGTCGCCTCACAGCAAGAAGGTCCTGGGTTCGAGCCCCGTGGCCGGCGAGGGCCTTTCTGTGCGGAGTTTGCATGTTCTCCCCGTGTCCGCGTGGGTTTCCTCCGGGTGCTCCGGTTTCCCCCACAGTCCAAAGACCTGCAGGTTAGGTTAACTGGTGACTCTAAATTGACCGTAGGTGTGAGTGTGAATGGTTGTCAGTGTCTAGGGGTGTTCACACGGCACATATTTGCATCGATGCTGCACCGATGTATTTTGTTGCGATATATCTTACACCAGTGTAAATTTTGTGGAGCGTTCACATGTCACAAACCTGCTTACTAGAGAGAAGCGTGTTAGCACTGGTGCAGCCCCACTTGCGTTCACACGGCAGTTTTTGCGACCGTGCTATACGATAGTAATAATGCGGAAATGAAATATGCGCATCCGTGAAAATGTACTTCCTTTTCCCGGTTGTCATGGCATCACCAAGTGCCGGGAAAACAATGTGGATGAAGACACCAGTGTTGCCAGATACTGCTGACTTTTTCCAGCCCAAAATATGTTCAAATCTGTTAAAATGCACTTAAAACCGCCCAATCTGGCAACACTGGAAGACACGCAGTTCTGTTGTTGTTGATATTCGCCATTTTGAAAACGCAAAATACCAGGATGCAAATTATGCAATGCCCGTATGTAATCAACTCTCCTCACATGTAGCGAGTCTACCCCTGTAGCGTTCAGACGTCCTATTTTATATCGGTGCTGCCCTGCAAACTAGCGTTTACTCCGGAGTAAATTTCTTAAACCACCTCCCGAGCAGGGTTAGATTTTCACCGGTTTAAGCAGCTTTCAGGGGCAACACCGGTATAACTTTGTACCGTGTGAACGCTCTACCAGGGCAGCCCTGGTGCTACACCGAAGTAAAAGTTGCCGTGTGAACACCCCTTTTGTGTCAGCCCTGTGATCAGGGCTCGAAATTAACTTTTTTTCTTTGTGTCCCCCAGTGGTCCCGAATTCTGTGTTGTATTGTCCCGAATGGAAGCAATAGTGTCCCCATTTTTTTTTCCTCTCTGAAATAACTAGTGGTTAATATTATCATATGAAGTTACTATTATATTTGTAACTATGCGATTTTGAACCCTTTATATCATTTTTACAATAAGTCACAAAACACAAGTGACACATGTCCTATACATCATCTACTTCAAAATTACAGTTATTGCATTTTCAGTTTATTAAACTTTGGCGATCTCACTGTATGAATAGATACCCGTTTATTTAAAGGGACCAACTAGCTCATTCAGAAAATGTTTCAACTCCCTACACTACATCTGCAGTACACTTTAGTTGAAAATAAGACCCCTTTTATGTTCATTTCATCTACTTATACCTTGAATATCTGTTGGCACTTATAAGGCCAACTTATCATTTTCACCATTACCGTTATCCATAGCCCTGTGATGACCTGGCGACTTGTCCAGGGTGTACCCCGCCTTTCGCCCGTAGTCAGCTGGGATAGGCTCCAGCTCGCCTGCAACCCTGTAGAACAGGATAAAGCGGCTACAGATAATGAGATGAGACCGTTATCCATTTTTATGAACTTTCCGTTATCCATTTTATGAACTTTCGGTGCCGAAACGTGGGTGCAAATTTTAGCAACATCAACATAGTGCCAGGTCCTAGCCTAGTTGTGCTTTCTGAACTAGAAAGACACCAAGAAAACTCACTTATTCTGTTGAACGGTATCTTCCGTCAATATCATCCACATCATTCCTGTTGTATTTTATAACGTGTCTAACAGTGTTCATTAAGTTCATTCAGTTGCTAGCGTTGCCTGCAGACCAGGCGATGACACTTTGGATCCTGAAGGTCCCGGAGACGTTATGTCTGGGCTTTCAGTTTCTTCCCCGCGGTCGGTCCGCTTCAACCACTTAAGCATTTTTGTTCTGGCAAGAGTCGGCGCAGTGTGTGCGGTAGCAATTCCATTCCAAGTCCATATAATGCGGACTCCGGCCGAAGATTCTAGAACAGAATGCGCTGCTCTGTAGCCTACGGATGCAGGTGCATCGAAAGTGTAGCTACTATGTATTTTTCGCTGTTAACGTTTTAAAATTAAAATTGACAAATTAGGTGAATGTCTACGTCTGTGTTACGGCTTTGTAAATAATATTAATGTAGAACTTTTTTTCTAGATCTATTTTTTTCCATTGTCCCGGGATTGTCCCAGATATGATAATTTTGTGTCCCGATGACATTTTTTATGGTCCCCGGGACGTCGGGACACCGTTAGTTTCGAGCACTGCCTGTGATGACCTGGCAACTTGTCCAGGGTGTACCCCGCCTTTCGCCCGTAGTCAGCTGGGATAGCAGAGATGCCAATCACTACGATTCATGCGTAGTCACTACGTTTTTGACAGTAGCACTACGAGGCTACGACCGTCTATTCAGTTTATATGGGATTCATACGATTTTAGCATGGATGCGGTTCGAAACGCATGAATCTATAAGGGTTCACGATATTTTGCCGGTGTCCGGTACATTTTGAGGCCAATTATCGCTTGATAATTCAATATTTTGACTGTATTTATGGTCAAAGTTTGCTTCGATGGGCGCCGCCATCTTTGTTGACAAGCGTTCTGCGCATGCGCGAATTAATTATCGATGCCGCGATGGAATGTCGAGCAGCCCATGTCACTAGGTATTGAGGGGCTGTCGGGGTGTTGTAACCTCACAAACGTGCTACTAAAGAAAAACTGTTGGAACTGAAACCGTCATCTTCTGAAGTAAATCAATCAGAACTGAATCAGTAATCTGACTTGATATTGATGAGATTAAAAGTGAAAGGAAGTTGATAAAAATTAAAAGTCATCAAAGTGACTTGACATTAATCATGGGAATAAAAAGGAAACAGACATGTTCCAGTACAACTATTTGAGTATTGCTAATTGAGTGTTCCAGCATATTCTCTATAAACATTGATGGCATGTAATCTGCATTTGTTTAGTAAACTATTTGAGTATTTGCTAATTGAGTGTTCCAGTATGTTATCTATAAATATTGATGTTATGTAATCTGCATTTGTGTAGTAAAGTGAAGAAAATAATATTCACTTTTTGAAAGTTGATTGTATACAAATTACCAGAGAAGTCTTTACTTTGTGTGAATGTGGTGAGTTAGGGCCAATTTATGCTGACAACCCAGTCCTCACAGATGGCGTCACAGACAGTGTGTGCGTAGCCCCCCCACCTTCGCAGACGCTCTGCGCGCACCTCCCAAAAATTGTGACCACCGCAGAAGCCTCGCAGACGAGGGCTCCGATTGGTCCACTCTACGTTCGCTGTACACGCACTTCCGCTTCCCTACTTTCCCGGTTTGGTTTGTTTTCACGACCGCCATTTTTAAAAACACGAGCGAAGATGGAGCAGCACGAAGAGCGGTTGATCGAGGAAGTGAGGAAGTACGTACATCTATACGACTCCAGTTCTAGTCATTATAAGTAACCGGAGGATAAACACTCCACTAACCACACCCACCAACTACTCCTAGCGATTTCACGATTCGCGCATCCTTGCGTTGTGGCAGTGAATAACATCGCGCACACCTATTACTCCCCGCTCAATGATAAATTACAACTGTCTGCGAAAAGCTATCTGCAAAAGCCTTGTCGCAAGAGCATGCAGAGGCCTTTAGGAGTATCACTCATGAGAAAATCATGAGTGGTTGTGGTTTGGTTTTATTTTTCAGATAATTGAAAAAAAAAACAAATCAACAACTTTCCAATTTTCTTCCCCCAAAACCAACATGTCCCAGTTCATTTTAGTCACCTGTATTCACTCAGAATGGCTGTAAAAAAGCACCAATTTCCAAAATTGACTCATATGCATGTGTCAATACACATTGATTTCACAAAAGGTTGGCATCTCTGGGATAGGCTCCAGCTTGCCTGCGACCCTGTGGAACAGGATAAAGCGGCTACAGATAATGAGATGAAATTTATCAAAAATCTTATACATTTTTGCCAGCATTTCTCAGGACAATAGCATTAATTTTACAGCATGGATAGCGGTAACGACAGTCTTCACAGCGAAAGTGAGTTTTTCTACCCTGAGGAAGAAGAAATAAAAGAAAACATTTCAGGAGAAAGCTAAATACCTGTAATTTGCTAACACCGAGCAAAAACATGGCTGAATCCTGAATGACTCCTATTTGTATAAATAGGGGACTACATAGGCGGCAAAATGTAGTTTTTTTTTCCTGCCATGGAAGTGCACTTGTATACCGAGGAGGAAGCAATTTGCATTACAGCCGTGAATGAGGATTCAAAATGGCGGCTCGGTTCGGTTTTCCCTTTCGGGCGCTCTCGTTTTCTGTTAGAATTTGGTAAAGAAAAAAACAAATATATTATTTACCAGCTTAAGGTTGGTCCGTATGGTGAAATACCGTGACCTCGGCCTTGAATACTGACCTCGGCCCAGAGGGCCTCGCTCAGTACTTTCAAGACCTCGGTCACGGTATTTCACCATACGGACCTCCCAGCTGTTAAATAACATGTATGTATTTATATATTTCTTCATTTAGAAGAGTACTGGCTACTGTAGGAGAAAGATTTCATAAGCTACACACATGGAATCGGCTAAGCAGGGTTGTATATACAGTGGGGCAAAAAAGTATTTAGTCAGCCACCAATTGTGCAAGTTCTCCCACTTAAAAAGATGAGAGGCGCCTGTAATTTTCATCATAGGTACACTTCAACTGTGAGAGACAGAATGGGGGGAAAGAATCCAGGAAATCACATTGTAGGATTTTTAATGAATTAATTGGTAAATTCCTCAGTAAAATAAGTATTTGGTCACCTACAAACAAGCAAGATTTCTGGCTCTCACAGACCTGTAACAACTTCTTTAAAAGGCTCCTCTGTCCTCCACTCGTTACCTGTATTAATGGCATCTGTTTGAACTCGTTATCAGTATAAAAGACACCTGTCCACAACCTCAAACAGTCACACTCCAAACTCCACTATGGCCAAGACCAAAGAGCTGTCAAAGGACACCAGAAACAAAATTGTAGACCTGCACCAGGCTGGGAAGACTGAATCTGCAATAGGTAAGCAGCTTGGTGTGAAGAAATCAACTGTGGGAGCAATTATTAGAAAATGGAAGACATACAAGACCACTGATAATCTCCCTCGATCTGGGGCTCCATGCAAGATCTCACCCTGTGGGGTCAAAATGATCACAAGAACGGTGAGCAAAAATCCCAGAACCACACGGGGGGACCTAGTGAATGACCTGCAGAGAGCTGGGACCAAAGTAACAAAGGCTACCATCAGTAACACACTACGCCGCCAGGGACTCAAATCCTGCAGTGACAGACGTGTCCCCCTGCTTAAGCCAGTACATGTCCAGGCCCGTCTGAAGTTTGCTAGAGAGCATTTGGATGATCCAGAACAGGATTGGGAGAATGTCATATGGTCAGATGAAACCAAAATAGAACTTTTTGGTAAAAACTCAACTTGTCGTGTTTGGAGGAGAAAGAATGCTGAGTTGCATCCAAAGAACACCATACCTACTGTGAAGCATGGGGGTGGAAACATCATGCTTTGGGGCTGTTTTTCTGCAAAGGGACCAGGACGACTGATCCGTGTAAAGGAAAGAATGAATGGGGCCATGTATCCTGAGATTTTGAGTGAAAACCTCCTTCCATCAGCAGGGGCATTGAAGATGAAACGTGGCTGGGTCTTTCAGCATGACAATGATCCCAAACACACCGCCCAGGCAACGAAGGAGTGGCTTCGTAAGA